>NW_026535289.1:13866577-13879870 GCF_026225885.1 Hylaeus anthracinus
AATGGACTGGTCAAGTTTCCCCGATGAAAATGAGCCCAAACACGACCGCATTCGGACCACCTTTAATTGTACGTCATTTAGCCTAATTTTGAATCACTATGAATTGCTTAAAATTAAAAGTAGTCCGAACGAGGTCGTGTTTGGACTCATTTTCATCGGTAGAGCCTAACAAATCCATCGATAATACTTTCGCGACGATATTACGACCCGATCTAATTCCGACGTGCTATTTATTTTTAAAACGCTACGAATCACTTAAAATTAAAAGTAGTCCGAATGCGTTCGTGTTTGGACTCGTTTTTATCGGCAGAACTTTCTACGCGTAACATTACAAATACTATATCGTCTGATTTTAAAACAAATTCCCACGCAAGAGCAAAAGAATCTACGCGATTTTCATTGATCGCAAGTTCAACCGTCCGATCGAATAAACGTCACGAGTAAATCACGACGCGTTCCTCGTCTATTACGCGAGCAGAATTTTGCCCATCTCCGCCGTCCATAAATCACTCGTCGAAACGATGCGAGTCGTTGCATTAGCGAGCCTATTTCCGGTTATCCGTTCCCGATCTCTCGGCCAGCCGAGATATGTTTTGACATAATCGGTTTCGCGGGGAATGCCTCATTCGAAACGATCGGGAATAGGAAACGGCGCACACCTGCGGTTTCAGAATAGATACGCGACGAGAAACTCCGCCGCTGACACGGGCTGCTTCCTATTTAATTCGCGACAAGCGTTTCGCCAAACGACCATCGGATTCGCGAGTTTGTTTTCGAAACTCGACGCTCGTAAATTCCCTCTCTTCCAATCCGTTCGCTTCGCGTCGGTTCCCATCTATTTTCCAAACGCAACCCCGAATCGAAGCGCAACCCCGGTAATCTTCCCACTTCGACCGTACCCTCGGAGAGAATTTCACGATGGCTTACCAGCTCGCCTCCCCGCGAATCAGTGTAATAAACTCGGCTGGGCTAATTAAGAAAATTACTTTGCAACCGGCGATATGAGAATGACTCACGGTCTGGCGGCCGCCTATGCAAACGAAGCGCAGACCCTTTAATTTCTCTTTTTCCCCGCAGTTCATCGGCTCTATGGAGGTTCCTCGACCGACCAGCCGAGTGGAGATCGTGGCGGCGATGCGAAGAATCCGCGTGAGTCCGCGTAATCTCTTATTAACCACGGGGTGGTGCCCCGCGGGACGTTTAATGTCGTTAACGTCGGTCTTTTATTTTGTTACCAGTACGAGTTCAAGGCCAAAGGGATCAAAAAGAAGAAAGTGACGCTAGAGGTGTCGGTGGACGGGCTGAAAGTCACTCTTCGTAAGAAGAAGGTAATCCCTCCGACTATGCTTGCCCGCGGTTAGCTGCATCCTCGAACAGTGCATTTATCCAGTCGAGGTTTCTATTCTGTGCTTACATTTGGCTCGAGTCGATCGTCGAACGTAGAAAAGGACCGTGGCTGGGATAGTCGTCTTTCATGTATCCGGTCGATCTCGTCTTGCACTTATCCAGACTTTACTGCGCATCGCGTTGAATTTTGAATTTTAAACATAGAACGTCGAATACCGAGTATCGAGTACTCGTTACCGGACGCCTAACGCTCTCAACACTGTCTCCCGAAACACATGAGCGATACTATATTTTTTCCGAAACGCGGCAGAGCGTAAATGATCGCAAGCGATCAAAAGCTCATTCTGTATTTTAATGTTAACACGCCGGGTACGTACTCGGTGCAGCGCCCTCGTGATTTATCGCTTCGTGGTTTTTGGCTCGTTGCACCGGTGCGTGGACAAGTCCGCGTGTCGACTACGTTTATTCAACGTTATTCGTTATCCGGTGGAAATACCGCGTTAGGAGAGCTAAGGCGTTACACGGAAAAGTTCCCAGCGAGTTAGCAGCGTGCCCTCTCCGAGCGGAACGATTAAAATAAGCGCCACGTTGATTTAAAACCAACGACATACGAATTCGCCGTAAATCCCGCGGCATTCGTCGAATTATTCGTCCGTTCCGGTTGCCAAGTGAACCAGATACAATTTCTTTGAAGTTTGAATGAACCGGTCGGTCGGAAATAATGCGACCATATAATTTCACAGTCGAGTCGCTCTCATCTATTTGTGAGTAAATAGTTTTTAGAGTCCTCGACGACTGCACTCTGAATAGACAACGAATGAAACCGATAAATAGCGTTCTATTCGTGGCGCTTAGTCGATCGAACGATTCAATTTTCGTTTAACGAGTCAACAGTCGACAAGAATTTTTTCCATCTCTGGTTCGAACACGCTATTTGCATAAGATGACTATCTCTACCATTGGGGGCTCCCTTGACGACGAACAAGCGGTGTAATACGATCCTAACCGATTGATACGCTTCAGCCGACCGCTTTTTTTCCCCCGGACCTCTCTCTCTTTCACTCTCTGTCCTTTTCTACGTTCGACTCGAGCCAAACGTATACACAGAATAGAAACGCAATATTCGGGTCCCGATTTTCTCGCGTTTATCCAGTCTTTACCGTAGCCGTGCCAAAGCTTCCTCGTGCGTCGTGGATTAACAAGTCATTTGTCCTCTGTTCACGCAGAAGAAGCAGCAACAGTGGATGGACGAGAATAAGATATACCTGATGCATCATCCCATATACAGGTAAGACGATCAAACCTGTGCGCCTCGTTCACGGGGGAACGATCTCCTGCGAGGTTTTTTTTCCTGGAACAGGTCGCTACCGGTCCTTCGACTATTACTTTCAATTATCCTCCTCGTAAATAACGTTTTCCATCTAATCAACGAAACATCAACTTACTGGAATTTCGATATCCCGTCAGTGGTATTTAAATTTCGACCAGAGCCTCGTTAGCTTTTACTATTTTCAGAATATGTAACTCAACTGAAAGTGTTCAACTGACGCGTTTATTGTTGCAGGATATTCTACGTCTCCCACGATAGCCACGACTTGAAAATTTTTAGTTACATTGCTCGCGACGGGAGCAGCAATACCTTCAAGTGTAACGTCTTCAAATCTAGCAAAAAGGTAAGTGTCCCGTATCGTGCTATATCGTTTCAATTTCTCGCAGTGTCGTCAAATTTTAAGTGTCGGTATTCGATGCAATCGACCATTTTTCTTAATACTACTCACATCGAATGCGAAGCCGTTTCGGTTACTAGTTATACCATTTTTTTTTTTTTTTTTTTTTTTTTTTTAAATACAAAAGTTACGCCACGGAGTTCCATTTTTTTTTTACTACTTACGCGCACGTGCGTACACCCGCGATAATTCACGTTGCCCGGCTTGCCGCCTGGCGTTTGATCAACTCGCGTTATTGTAATCCTATAAATAACGGCGGGCTATCCCCGTCCCGTCGCTCATCTCTGGCGCACGTACACTTTTGCTCTCTTCCGTCGGTCAACTTTTCCCCTGTTCCCTTTTCGCTCGCGCGCGCGTTTCTCTGGCCCTCCTTCTCACGATCCCACTCCCTTTTTCTCCAGTTCATACGCACATTCCCTAGCGCCCGATCCTCTATGGACATCTTTCTCCTCTCTTTTCGCCTCGTTCCACTCATCCTTCCCTTCTCTATGCGTCGAGAATCGAGCCTCCCCACCTCCGGTGAATAGCGACGGCCATTGTGACCGCTAGACTGCGGATCGTATGCATTTACAGTGCGTTCGAATGCGAAAAGCACGCGCAAAATTTACGCGGGACGTGCATCGACCAACCGTGCCATGCGTATACAACTAGAAACTTTAAAATTGCGTAATAATTTCTTTCCGTACTGTTTCCTCGTCTCGATATGAAATTGTAAAACGTCGACGAGGAAGTTTATGTAACTCGAGCCGATCGAAACTTCAGCTTTCAGAGTTCGAATTTATTAATCATTTCTGTGACGGATCTTTGACATTTTCAACGCTCCCTGACTTTTATACCCTCGACAGTTATCGAATGCATGGACAGCTCTTCGACACTCCGTGCTGGTGAAACTTTCGAAGGTTCATTAATTACTTCATGGACAGATCTCCCGATAGTCACCGTGCTCTCGAGACTTTCTAGGCTTCCGAGATTTATTATTTAACCCACTGAAAGTTCACGCAGCTTCTCGTATCCTGTGTTGTTCATGGTTAGGATGCTTTTCGGGACTCGGTGAATTTTCAGCAGTTCTCGGTTGACTCGGTGGGAATAGGATGGAATGTTTTTAAGAATTTTAAGTTCTGTGAATGTTTATAGGTGGCATAGCGAGGCTTATAGCGATTCGCAGCGCGTTGAGACTATCGCTAGGATCGTCGGGAAGGAAATGGAAGGGGAAACGCGTTGCGTGCTTGCCAAAGACCAGAATGCACCTTCCACTTCTCTCGGTCGAGATCATGGGCGCCGCCTCGGCACACGGGCGATCGTGTGACGATAAGCCCGCGACTATAATGCTTCGTCCACACTGGTTGACCACGATTCCGAAAAATGTCTTCAGCGTATCCCCTCGAAAGTATCACGAACGTATCGGCGAGGTTCTCACGAGTAAAACGAGTCCAAACACGACCACTCTCCGACTATTTTTAATTCATACGTTATTCGCCTAAATGGAGCACTATAAATTACGGAAAATTAAAAGTGCTCCGAATATGGTCGTGTTTGGACTCATTTTCATCGGGAGAACTTGACGAATTGAATGATAATACTCCCCTATCGAAAATGCTATGAACATTTTTATTAGTATACAAAATTCAACCCTAACTGCCCGTTGAATATTACCCACGCCATTCCATTGCTAATACTAGACCCATGTACACGAGATGAACTTTACAAAATATTTTCATCGCTAAATTTGATCTCTATACTGTTATCTTCAACTGCCCGGTATAGTTGAAGTCACGGGAAGGTCGAAGTATCAACAACTCCGCTACGAGGCGTTCCACGCAACAGCCTTTCGTGTCGGGCCATTCTCCGTGTCGGTAATCTCTGTCTCGCGCTGTGTTTCCAACGAGAGAATCACTTTCGCGAAAGCTTGTATGTTTTGAAACAAAATACCGTGTCGTCCGCAAGAGCCATCACCGGTCCCGTACACAAATTGCGACGCGATGCGGCCAGCTCTAAGCTTAGACGCCGGTTTTTCGCGCGGAACAAGTTACATCGACGTAGACGCAGAAGAGGATTCTTTTCTTCGCGCGGGCGACGAGTCGTGCCGATGGCGCCTGGGCTATACGGGTTGGCTATTTTAACAACCTCCTGCCAGCGACGAAGCCATGGCCGCCACTGCGAATAACGCGACAGAACGATACGCATCCCTTTGCTCCCCTTTGCATCTCTCGCCCTCCGAGTTTCTCCACCCACGACACAAACCGTTGACGTGTTTCTCGTGGACGCGACGGACAATTTCTGCATCTGCAGATCGGGCTCAGGACGTGCAACTATGCCCTTTGTAATTTGAAAGAGAAGCAGCCTAATTTATCGATGAAATTAACACTTCACTCAACTACATTTCAGACCGCAACATGAAAATCACGAGTCTGGCTCCCGATGACAATTTTTAAGACCATAGTTGCAAATCACGAGTCTGACTCGTGATGACAATTTTCGACCAAATTTGAAAAACCATACCTCTCCATTGTAATAATCGTCCAGAAATATCGCGCTGGAGGAGTCGTTAACGATTCGAGTGTGAAGATGTCGGTTAAGGGATGCAACGAAGTTAGAGATTCCATGCACCCTGAATTGCTACTTGCCGACCCCTTCTGTTCCGAGCCGCGTAACAACGAGAAAACGGTCCGTCGAGGTAGACGAGAGATCCTCGTTTCAGACGCTTCTGGCTGAAAATGACTAGGTCGATGAAGCGGTCGACCGTTTCGGAACATAAATTCGTAACGCCGTCGCCTACTCGTTTCCATCGTTCTGCGACGCCATCACTCGAGGGTGGAACTCTTCGTTAGACCCAGGAAACTTGGAATGAAAAATCGTCGCCCATTAACTCGTCTATTCGCTGATAAATTTTCGCTGGATAAACCGTCGGAATTTCGCGTTAGTATACCAGCGTTTAAATCTCATTTGGCAAATTGCCGAGAAGGAATAAAATAATTCAAGAGAATTTATAGATTCAATTACCGAGATATACGGTGTCACATCGATTATTAAGTTATGGCTGTTCTTGTTTATTTTCTGGAGTCGAAATCAAGCCGAGAAAATATTGAGAAAACTCGAATGCTTTTGGCACCGTCGTTTCTCATCTCGGTAATTTATTCAAACGCGTGAACTTCTGTTTGCAGGATTCAAGAGGAACGTGATTATTGTTTGTTAGCCGAGTCTTTGTTTGTTTTATTCGCGATTCGCACGAATATTTTTCGTAGCGATATTGAACAGTCGTCGAACGAACGAATTCGCGGTATTTTCATTTCTGATTTCGGACAGAATGCGAATTCTCGTTGACGGGACGGAATATATCTTTCGTAAACATTTATCGTTAGGGTAAACACTTTGTCCGACGCGACGCAAAGGTAACATCTTTATTTTCCGTCTCCGAAGGTTGCCTCGAGGTCAATCGTGATTCCTTTAATGCAACGCTATATTTCTGGACAGGTGCTCCTGCTAGGAGGTAAAAATACGAATTTAACGAGGTATTATAAATTATTGAGACCCTAAAGACGCCCACCAGTGAGAACAAAATTTTTTTTGAATTGGCTAAATGTTTACGCGAGCTATTTTTATCAATTTTATATGTTAAATTCACTTTTCGCGAGTTGCGTTCACGGTTTACAAAGCTGTACAACGAACAGTACGAAATAGCGTAACAGTACGAGTAAGTTGATCTCGATCTAGAAACCAGAATACCGTTAGAGTACTCGAAGACCGGGGAAAAAAATCCTTCGAATTACTCGGTCAATCGAAAGGTGTGCGATAACGTGAAAGGTAATTGGGGGAAAAATACGACGCGCGAGTACACGATCAGTTCTATAAATGGAGGATACGCGTGCAGTTACACGCTGTTACGCGCGACGATACTCGTAAGATCGACGTCTCGTTAGAAAAAAGACATCGGCTGGCTTTTCGAACGGGATAGCAATCTTAACCGCGAGAGAGGTCGCTTATTAGCGAGGAGTGAACCCATTTTATCGACTGGGGGAAAAAATCACTTCGTACGTCGTACTTTTTTTTTTTCTCTCTCTCTTTAAACGTGGAGAAATCCATTTACGCACATCCCCTCAAACGGTGGAGGTAGTGTGGCGCTCGCCTGTACGTCATATTCTTCGTAACGCAAAAATCAACGCTGTTTCGTCTCAGCGATGTTTCGAGTACCCCGGCACGTGTCTCGAATTGGCATAGTAGAGCTATCGCTCGCGGTGATTTAGACGAGCGCTGATATTTTCCACGATTTTATCGACGGTATATTTTCATTAATGTCCCGGTCGAAGTTGATATTTTACGTTGGAAATTTCGTGGACGTCGGCAATTCGTCGTCGAGTTAATAGACAAGGCCGCCAATCGGTCCGAATAGTTCGTCAATTTATTTATCACGGTTCCTATTTCTTCTTCTTTTTTTCCTCGTTGCTTTTGTTAGACTTTGCGGAGCGTGTAATAGACACGGGATTTCGAATGTCTCGTAAGTTTCGCACGTGCTCCGCTGGAAATAGAACGGCACATCTAGGACCCAACGGAGATACTCGTGTACCGTGAGCTGGTGTTTAATGGCACCAGCTATTAAAGGGGCAGTCTGGTATTTTGAACTGAGGATTTAGGATACTTTAACATATTTCTATATATATATAATAATTAATATTATATTATATATATATACAGGGTGTCCCAAAAGTTGGGGAGGAGCCGGAAATGGGGGGTAGCTGAGACGATTCTGAACAACAATTTCCTTTGCAAAAATGTCGGGTGGGGCTTCGTTGAGGAGATATTAAGAGAAAGGTCCCGACCAATCAGAGCGCGCGTAGACCGTTCGAGCGGCCGCGGTAGCGAAGGCTACGCGCTAGGCGGCCGCGCTCATTGGCTACCGCGAGCGCTGCATCGGCATCCTCGCGCTCTGATTGGTCGGGGTTTTCTCTTAATATCTCCTCAACGAAGCCCCATCCGACATTTTTGCAAAGGAAATTGTTGTTCAGAATCGTCTCAGCTACCCCCCATTTCCGGCTCCTCCCCGACTTTTCGGACACCCTGTATATGTATATATATATAATGCTGTGGATACGTGGCGCTAAATAATGTAATTCTATATTTATTTACTGACTGTTAACCATTTGTGCTCGAGGCATTTTTTTCTGGTACCTATCAGCGACTCGAGTTAAACAAAATTAAAGCCAAAAAAACATTATTGTCGGTCGATTTACTGCGTCGAACCTCTAGTGGTGACCGCGGGTCACCTCTCGAGTTATGACAAAACTTGAAAATCACGAGTCAGGCTCGCGACGAAAATCGTAGGCCAAATATGAAAATCACGAGTCAGGCTCGTTGTTAAGTTCAGTGCGACCTTTCGAGCGCAAATGATTCAAAAGTTTTACCATCACCTAACCCCGTGACCTATCCACGTCCTCGAGCAACGGAAACTATCGTCAAGGGTTTCCCTCGAAATCCTTTCCCGTCCGAAAGAACCGAGCACTCGACAAATAAAAAAAAAAAAAGAAAAATTGAAAGTGGCACTCGAGAAAAGAAGAGGGGATTCATTATCGCGTGGCGTTATCAGCGCAACGAAACGAGCAAAGCACAGGGAAACGCTGGAAGAATTCCTCGACCGAATTACCCGTTCTCGTCTGGGCGAAGGGTGCTCGAAACGGGAGCGGAACGCGAAGAGCGAATTTCGAGCGTTGCTTTCCGCGTTCTGAAAGCTCGGCTGCGCCAGGGCACTTGGAGCTCTCTTCTGCTCCTTCTCGCTCCCGGAGCTCGAAACGAGCCACTCTGGAGATGGGAGGCACGGGAGGGAATTAGCAGAGGTCCGCGCGCACGCGGTACAACGCGTGGACGCTCGCCCCGGTCAGCTACGATGAATGTGGAGGCGAAACACCAACGAACCGGAAGGAAAACAACGCTGGAGGAACGAAAACTATTTCCAAGGGGAATTTTAATTGATGTAACGAAAGATGAAGCCGAGAAGTTGGGGCGTGACGAGATGGGAATAGAAAGGGGTTAAATCTTGCGAAAGTCGAAAATAGTGGAGGATGCTATACAATTTGTACAACTTTCGACACATCAGCAGGGGAGTATCATCGTTGAATTAATGAGATTTTCCCAATGAAAACGAGCCCAAACACGACCCTATTCGGAGCACTCTGAATAATGGGTGAATAATAGTCTTTCAAAAATTAGGCTAATCGACGAATAATTAAAGTTTCTCCGAATGGGGTCGTGTTTGGGCTCATTTTCATCGGGAGAATTTCGTCGATCCATTAATAATACTTCCAATAATATATATTACGATAAGGATACAAGTTTCAATTTTAAATATCGACCGATTCATCTCGATGCTCATTCCGAGGTTCGCATACGAAATTCTCGAAACCTTTCATTCTCTATAACGTAATCGCTACCCTGCTTCGCGATACAAGTCCTCCAAATTCGTTCGATCTTTCACCGTCACAAAGAAAGTCGTAGATCGCGGGCAAGGTCTCCGGGCGATCCGGTTCGCGCCAGGGAAATGTCCATTGAGCGTCTCGAAAGCGAGAATATTAATGCGCTTATAAATAAACCGGTGGAAAAATCCAGCCACCGAGCGACCAGCAGCGGGTGGCGTGTGTGCTCTTTCCGCCCGGCGCTCTGCTATCGCTGGTACAGCATCCACCGCGCGTCGCTTAGTTCAGCTCTACCTGCCCGCCGCGTCGAGATACTCGACGTTTTCGAGTATTTCGAGAACACGCGGTCCACCTCCGCGTTCGCAGCCAACGGGGAACCGCGTCGACAGACACCGACGACACGTCGCCGACTCTCGTTCCTCGTTTTCGCCGAAACTCTCGCCAAGGGAGGAATCGCCAGGTGTTCGAAGCTGAAAGTTCAAGTTTCTATGACGTCGCGAAAGAAAACTCGGCAGAGGTTTACGGAGCTCATGGAAGACAAGCTCTCGACGGGATTGCTCTCTCGAGGATAAATCGTCGGAATTGGAGCAGAGAAAAAGCGAGGAAGTTCGTGGTGGATGTGTGGAAATAAGTCGAGGGAAGCTCGAGGAAGAGGGTGCGAAGAGCTGAGTTTGGAATGGTAGGGAAGAAGTTCGATAAGATTGGAAGGAGTTCGGAAGGATGTTCCTTCCGGAGGGATTGGGGAAGCAAACTGGAAGAAGTATTTGAAAAGTGGGGCGTAGTTGGAGAGTAATGTTTGAGAGCGATCGGAGAATGGAGATCGAACGAATTTGAGGTGAAAGACGACTTGGGAAGTTGGAAGAGGCTTGGAAGAGAAGAGTTCGACACTAATCGAGAATGTCGAGAAGCAGATTAAGAAAAGGTTGTGGGTGGAAGATTCGAAGAGTTTGAACTACCAATGAATAATCTTTTGAAGAAATTAGTTGGAGACTTAAAGGAAGTTTGATTAAATTTAATTGAGAGAGATTTGTATAAACATCTATAGTCGACACAGTTTCGAAATAAAAAATTTCACGATATGTTTGAAACAGTCTGAATCAAATTTCAAATGACTAAAAGCACAGAGTGAACATAGTGGATGTGGTTGGTGTTGGAATGAGTGATCAACGCAGTGTTTCTGAACCTTTAGTGTTGAACAGATTCGGTGCTTCGTTCGGGACAGTTTCTCGCAAAGTCTGTGGGTAATATTAAATTCGTTGGGAGCAAATGAATAACTTATTGATACGGTTATCTGTTCTTGAGCTTCGACGACCTGGTTTTAAAAATGTCGAACGAAGAAGGTCGATTTCGAGTGATCGATGCGACCGTTTCAATTAAACTCGCGTCTTCGTATTTTGTTCTCTTTGTGCTCTTATCTCGAGGCAAACTGGAACATTCGATTATTTTTTTAAAATTTTGATACCTGTCGTTATACTTTCACGAAAGTATCACCAACGAATCAGTGAAGTTCTCCCCGTGAAAATGAGCCCAAACACGACCGCATTCGGACCACCTTTAATTGTACGTCATTTGGCCTAATTTTGAATCACTATGATTTGCTTAAAATTAAAAGTAGTCCGAACGAGGTCGTGTTTGGACTCATTTTTCTCTAGACAATCTCAGCTATACATTGACAACACTTTCATTAAAATATCACGAAAATTGGTTGGCTGCTGAATAACCAGAAATGAATATTAAAAAATTCCTTACCTTCATAAAAAAGTTACCAATGGACTGGTGATGTTGCCCCGATGAAAATGAGTCCAAACACGACCACGTTCGGACCACCATTAATTATACGTCATTTAGCCTAATTTTGAATCACTATGATTTGCTTAAAATTAAAAGTAGTCCGAACATGGTCGTGTTTGGGCTCGTTTTCATCGAGAAGACCTCGCCAATGCGTTCCTAATATAAAATTTAAAAAATAACGATTTTCGTTAGTAACGAAAATCATTATTAGCAAATTCTCGTCAGATTACAGAGGAATGACCCGACGCTACAGTGAATGTACCATAGAGAGGAAAGCTTCGGAAGCTTGTAAAGTAATTGAAAACGCCGCGATCGTTCCATAAATCCGCCGACCAGTTGCCGGAAGCTTTCAGGGAATGAAATTTCAAGGGATACGTTCGATTTCCCGCGATTCCGTTTCTGTTGGTAGTGGCTGAAATAATACGCCGCTCGAAATACGTACGCGGATGATCACCGACTCGGATGACGTAACCAATATTCGCAAAGTAATACCCGCGGGCGAACGAAACTGACAGTGAAGAGTGCTATAATCCCAGGAAGTATTGCGCATTTTCGTCTTGTTCTTTCTCGGTTATTCTTTAATCAGTGACCTTTCTATTATTCTTGAATAAACTTTTAATTGTATCGCACCTATTTCACAAAGGGGATAACTCTTTATATAATTTATTTACTTTATTTAATTTCTACACTGCAGTAGTTACATAGGGTTCTTCAGACGATGATTGGAAAGTCGAAGAAAAAGAAAGAAAAGCGTACGTTCGAAATTATCGATTTAATCGCGGAGCGAACACGTGCGTGCATGGAAAACGTCTCTGAACGGGATCGCGTGTACTCGAACGAGAAGAACGCGTGTTATCACGGCGGTGCTTAATCGACGGCGGCGTGTTCACTCGTGTTACGCACGCTTGTCTAATCAAAGCAACGTACTATTCCCGTCGTTATCACTAATGACCGTCGACTTGGGTCAAGTTCAAGATATATTATGAATGACGCGCCCGTAGCGCAGTCATCGACGTACGTTGACGCACGTGATGTTTTTTTTTTTTTACCTAGAACTACTTCCGCAGGCAAAACTCGGCAAAATTTGATTCGATTTAATTCGAGATATTTTCAAATACAAAAATTGCAACACATGCACTAAGAACCTCTGCAACTTGTTACCGTAATATGTTTAATTTATCCAAAGAAAATTTACAAACATGCACCTTTCTGAAACAATATAATCACAGTAAGTGCACAATAAATAAAACGAATTAAACGAGCATTGGTTTCGTTTGTTCAGGGATGATATAGAAGCGACATGAACGATTCCCGTTGATTTACGTGTCAGGAGATTAATCCCTCGTTGGCGCGGAAAGCCGTTGTTGCAAACAACGCTTCGACGGATCTTTGCGAACGCTCCATGGCAAATAAACGTTTTCGCGATGCTCGTCGTAAACGACGCGGACCAGTAGTAGTTTCTAAACCCGGCAAGATTTATCGGGTGGTTTGCCCAGTTCGGGTCCACCGCCGCGGCCGTTTATAATTGGCAACGACCGGGAAGAACCGTGCACGCGAATATCGATTCTTTGAAAGCGCGGATCCCGCGGGTATTCGAAATAAATTTACTACGCGCCGCGGGGGGCACACACACTCTCCCCCCCTCCCTCCCCCGGGCCTCTACGCACGCGCTGACCCACATGGGACTGTTTATCGCGCGTACAGAAATACAATTCGCGGACATGCGAGTCGGACGGGAAGGTAGAATGAAAATCGTTTCGGTGAATTATGCGTTCGGTTGTTCCCATGCCAAATTGTTTGCCGAAGTAGAATTTTCGAAGTCGAATGTTGGATTCGACTGAAATTTGTGGGGTCTTCAATGATTGTTTTATGCATATCGAGGAATTATTGCGAAATAATTGTACGAGTGAAAGAAACGGTTAGGTTTTGAGTGTTAGCTTCTGATGGAAGACACATTTTGAAAATTCAAAATGGCCGATACAATATGGCGCGCACGAAACATAACCTAAAACTATCGAAACGAATGA
>NW_026535289.1:13879880-13886852 GCF_026225885.1 Hylaeus anthracinus
TATCGAAACGAATGAATTCTCACAAATAATTCCCCGTACAGAAATTCTGAAGGAGAATTAGTCTCGCTAGGCAGGACATAAGAAAAGCAATAGCTCTGCTCGGCGACGGTTGTTTCCACGTAATCAGCGGGTTTCAGCGAGATAAGAGCTGGAAGGAGCGCGCGTGCCATGCGTGTCGGACACGGTGAACTCCGAAATGCCTTCGTTATGACGCGTGTGCACGGCATTCCGTGAGGAAGTGGCTGTAATAAATCTCAATCGCGAGACGCAACGGCTGGCCCCGCCATGTTGAAGAATTCGACGAAGCAGGCGAGCACAGAGGTTCCCTCGTCGACGAATCCCGGGCGCGGAAGTCCTTCCGGCGCGGAGACCACCCCGAAACCGAGGAAGAAGCTCTCCTTCAAGGAGCCAGAGATCCTCAACTATCTGAGGTCGAAGAGACCGTTCGGGAAATCGAAACCGCCTCCCTTGCAATTGACGCGCTCGAACACGATCGACTTCAGCTTCGATGAGAACCCCTTCGAGGAGGAGAACGATGACCTCGAGGAGCTCGAGGTAAAACCTAGCTATGTCTCCGAAGAATAACGCCGTTTACGGGGTAAGGTGTCCCTCGCGTTGGATTGTCGTGAAAAACCGACTAGACCGAGCACCGTGCATAAATTATACCGTCGAGGCGGAGTATGTTATTATTTTACAGAGTTTTGAGACCGAGAGGGAAGAGAGAGGCACCGCTCTCGATGGTCGCGTTGTTGAATTTCGGTTTCACGCAATATCCGACGCTACTGTTTATATTCGTTTGAAACGCGATACGTTTGAGAACGCGAAACTTCGCTCGTCAAAATACTTGAAACTCGCACGTTCGAGCGTTTGAACTGCGAAAGCATTTCAAGTCTCGAAACTCGAAACGTGGCATTCCCTGAAATTGAAACGTTTAAGTACTTACGTTTAAGCAAGTATTGAATATATTTAAAAATCTTAGCTTAAAAAAAAAAAAAAAAAACAAAAGACCTTGAAAATATTTGCATCGAATACGTTCACTCCTCGTTACCATAACCTGAAATTTGATGAGTACGTTGCGTCTTCGATTTAAAATTTCTTAACGTGTTTAATTTTATCTGTCGGAATTATCGTATTTTCAGTGTATAATAACTGCGTACTAGAACTTAGTTACACGCGATACTTGTATTTGCGTAGTGCCTTCGTATAAAAATGTTCGATCTTGGTGTTTCGATTCGATCGCGTTTGTACGATTAGAAATGAAATTTCTAAATGTTATACACACTTACAAGTATGTTCGATTGAAAAAGTTGGATTTCGTTAGAGTCAAGCGATGAGGGTGGTCAGGACGGTAGGACAAGCTTTCGAGGTGTGCCATAAATTAAGTATAAACAACGCCACGGAGGACAGAGGGGAGAAGGAGAGGGAGAGGGACCATGGGGAGAACCACCGTGACGTTTACGAGGACCAAGACGAAATACCGAATGAACAGTCGCAGCCGTCGCCCTCTTCCGTGCACAAAGGTTTGACATTCCCGTCTTCTATCCAACTATAGATTCATTTCTTTCGTTATTAACCCCCAACGTCTTCGCATGAATCATCGGCATACGAAACATAACCTGAAAATTTATCCGACCTAAAACTATCGAAACGAATGAATTTATACAAACACTTTTCTGTACAGAAATTCTGAAACAGAATTAGTCCGTTGGAAGAGCCATTTTGAAAATTCAAAATGGTCGCTCCAATATGGCCCACACGAAACATAACCTAAAACAGACAGTTCAGATTCTCGGCAGTGCATATAAATTGCACAGCGCTGTGACCCACGTATATATACATACATACATATATATACAAATATACATTTAATAAATATATATATATATACTTCTTTTTTAATTAAATTGTGTTACGCATTTAAATGTACGTATATACCTTATTTTAACTACGAATTACTATTTAATTTGAAATTTGTTTCAGATATATCGCTCTTAGGTGAGCCGGATGACTCGGTACCAGAGAAGACAGTTGTGCCATGTCTTCTCAGGACGCACGAGGTCCCAGTGACAACAGCGTCTACCTCGCCTATCAGACAGTCGCCATCGGTAAGATCGAACGACTTAACCTAACAAGGAACGTCATCCAATAGTTGCATGCCAAGCTTCCTCGTGACCCCAAGTTCCTTCGCACCTACCTTCCTTTCGTTATATAAAGATTTCCAAAATTTGCATTAATTTCGCGAGTCGTTGCAGGGCACGGTGACCTCCGATTGCGGAGGATTGCTGGTGGGAGGCGAATTGACGGCTCTCAAGCACGAGATTCAACTGTTGCGCGAACGATTGGAGCAACAGAGCCAACAAACCAGAGCCGCCGTTGCCCATGCGCGACTTCTTCAGGATCAACTTGCGGCTGAGACAGCAGCTCGCGTCGAAGCTCAGGTAAATGACACGCGACACCTGCGCGATGCGTTTTCTGTATCGCTAGCATGATGTCACGATGCTGAGTCTGTTTGAGGAATGCGTGTCCAAATGTCGACCAAATATTCAGCCAGAATATTTATATATCGGATAACTAAATTCAGCTACTCGAAGCAAAAATAATTGAATATTCTTTTAGTATTTATCTATACTAACACAGTGTTAAGTGGTACGATTTGTTTATACGTAACGAGTAATCTCTAGGCAAAGTTAGGTCACAGTAAAGTAGAAGCCAAAATAAGTTGAAAATTATAAGGCGATCTATAAGCTGATTTAGTGTATTTATTACATCCGGGAAATTTGATGAAGATAAACACAGTAAGAGGGCAGATGAAAATAAATTTATTAATGTACTACTGGATATTGTCGGACAACACCAGACACATACATTATCGGCAGACATCAGTATTTCTTAGCAAGTACCAACAAAGATTGAAATTAAGACTAACGCAGCTGGTTGTTTCGCTTATTTTCATCAGGCCAGGACACATCAGTTACTGGTGCAGAACAAGGAGCTGCTGGAGCACATAGGCGCGCTGGTCGGCCACCTTCGCGAGCAAGAACGCATCTCCAGCGGTCACGTGACCTCTCAGTCGCAGATGCCTGGCTCGGCAACGATACAGCAAACGACCACCATTCCTGACTTGTCGAACCTCGGCCAGGTAACGCTTTATCGTATACCCTGACACGAGTGTTCACAAGCCAGCAAGCCGCATTGCCTGCGAACGTTGCATTTCAATTAACGTTTAACACTGTATTTTATACCTTCCTTTCCTTGTTTTTTTTTTTTTTTTTAAATAACGCCTTTTGTACCGACACCTTTTTTAAAACTTAATAAACCGTTTTACATGCACCCTTTTCTTTTTCATTTTTCGTTCAGCACCCGACCTCCCAGTCCGTTTTAAACACAGAGCTATTCTTGCAAGAAACGACCTTGTGTTACGTAAGTGCGCTTCTCCCATGCGTGTAACGTTAACCCTTTGTACTATACACTGATTTAATTTCTCTGGTTTCGATACCTCGAGAGTTCCAGAGGAAATTATACTGTCACATGTAGCGGATGACCTGATAGTGCAAAGGGTTCGGAATGATTGTCTTCTTCCTTCTCTTTTCCTTTTTAAGTTTATGATCGTGTTTGTCAAAGTGTCCCTTTTTTCTGTCTATACGAGTTGATTGCGTTGCATTGTTCTTTTTCAGGTAAGACCTGACTGAATGTACGCTCAAAAAAAAAAAATATTTGCTAATCCGAATGAAGTTCCAGTTTCTTTGCACGTCGATAGACTGACAAACGGTTATGTTGCTTGGAACAGTTTGCGTTCATGAAGGTGACGAGTGAGACACATTCTTCGACCAAGTTTTACTTTGTTATCGCTCGCGGCGCAGAAGTTGAGCAAGTTTCCAACGGAAGGGTATACATTTAGAAAAAATCGCAGTGTTCAGGATAAACCCTCGGGTTTAACCCTCTGTATTATTTTTCGCTTCTACAAAAGTGACGTACCAAAATTCTGACATAAATAGAAAATAAATTATGCGACTTTAGAGTCACACAGCGTTACAGAGGATTAAACCGCTATTATTCTTTAACGACGTTTAATCGTAGACTCGAGAACAATGATTAGTAAGGTCCTGAAACCAAAGTTGTCTTTCGAATCTATATTTTCCTCGTTGAAGTTGCTTGTAATTAACGTACTTCGACCTGTGAAAGCTGCGTGAATGCTCAGCCTTTGAAATGCGAGAAAACACTGCGGCTTACGCGCGACATGTTTCGCCCTAAGTTGGCTCGACAGGAAGATAGCAATTTAACGCTGGCATTAAAGCTAAATCGCTAATCCAATAATCGTGCTAAGCGCCGGTGTGACGATGTTATGTAACAGGTCTTCGCACGGGACTTTGGACTTTGCGCTACGAACAAATGCTAGGTAACGTTGCCATCCTATTGAAAATTGAAAGATTATTGCCGACATTGGCGTCGTTAATCCTTTGCACTTGTACGTTTTTCGAAATGCTAATGAGAAAAATTATTGTACACCTACGCATCAGATTAGCGATTCCAGTGACAAAGGATTAAGACACTCGCATTTGAGCTTTGTGATAATATTCTAACTGGGTAAATATTCTATGAACAGTGCCAGCGGACAGGAGGACAGAGTTCGCCATGGGAACTGGATCCACCTTCGCCATATTGCTCTTATCCACCAGACTCTCTGTACCCTGGAAGCTTGAACACGCTGGGAATACAAGGCAATGGTAGTTCGACGGATCAGTTGCAGTTCCAAACACAGTTACTAGAAAGGTTGCACAACATAAGTCCGTATCAGCCTCAGAGGTCACCGTATAACACACCATCTCCGTACACGATGGGGCCCAGTCTCCTTCTGCCTCCTTGTAGCAGACCCTCTGTAAGTGAATCCGCAATATATCTATCTCTGTACATATATATTGCGTAAGCTAAAATATTATGTATTAAACTTGCAGAACTCTGCGCAATTGTCTCCAAATTCCATGTCGCTACGAGTCTCTCAACCGAACAGTTTCTCGTCGTCGCCGATAATGACTCACAAGTCAGACAATTATGGGGGGAGTTTAGAGATGGCGGACTCGAAGACCACGTTCATAAGACCTTTGCCATGTTCTGGAGAGAGGAACGTTCACCTGGCCCAGGAGATATTGGGTAAACAGGATCGTATCAATGTGCACGACGAAATCCCGCCAATCGTGCTGGATCCCCCGCCTCAGGGTAAACGTTCCGATGCTAAGGCTAAGCAGGTGACGCTCAAAGAGAACTCGAACAGCCAACCATCGAACAACAAGAACCCTCAGACACAGAAGAACCTGGCTACCATCCTGAGGGCACCTGGACCACCTCCGTCGCGCACCACCAGTGCACGTTTGCCATCCAGAAGTGATTTGTTGTCCGAAGTGCAAAGGACTACCTGGGCGCGTCACACAACCAAATGAAGAATTCCTTACCATGATAGATGTACAAGCCTTTAAAAAATTATGAAACACCTTCGACATATCATCCCTCGGGTAGAACAGTTTTTATAAAGAAACTCATCTTCCTGGAAATTTACAGAGACTTTTAGGATATATTCTTCTCCGGACCAATGTAACTCTGGACTCTGAGCGGTTAGAGTAGTTGGATAATGTTACCAGTCGGTGACTTTGTCTCAGGCATCGTCAATTCTGTAGTTACCTCTCCTTGCACGGGATGTAAAAGTTGGTAACCTTTAAAGAACTCTGTTAAATGTTTCTTTACGCTCTGTGCAATGTAGCGAAGATTTGTTGAATCTAATAATTGTTGACAATGTGCAAAAGTTCTACCTGAATAGTGTTATTGAAAATTAGGATTGGATCTAATGCGTGCACGTGCGATTTCTTTCTTGCTAGTAAGCCCAACAGAGTATCCGTATAAGAGCTGGAATGTTAGTCTTTGAAATAGCACGAAGACATATTAGTTTAAGTTCTTGTTTGTAATTTTCCCATCGCGATGACACTGAAACGTTATTGTAGGTTTCATCGCTACACGCGTTACTTTGTGAGATTATGTTCAGTTTTTTTTTTTAAGCCGATAGAGAATGTAAGATGGCGATAAGACTACGTGTAAGGGTGGAAAACGAAAACTGATAATGGTGCAATTAATGTATGATATGAATCTAATTTTTACTTTAGACTGTCGGACTCGTGCCAAATATGTAGAGCTCTCAAAAGAGTTTATTTTCAATAAATCTCGAAGCTAATAAAAATGTTGGTGATCAACATGCAGTAAATGAGTCCACCCTATTTTGCGACTATCAATTTTGATGAGGAACAACATTTGATTAAGAATAAATACTTAGATACTGGTTTTTAGTACCAGTGGCGCCATCGGTGGGAAACGCCCAAGTTTGTAGCGAAAATAGTTCCCACTGTTGCAGCTAGATGGCGCCACAAGTACAGTAAATCAATTTTCTTTATATTTCATAAATACATAATTAGAAATTTTCCCTTTAATACCTCTTCATTTCCTGGCACACTTCCCTTCAATTTCCCTTCATTTCCTTGCACATTTTCTTTTAATTTCCCTACATTACCTTACACATTTCTCTTTAATTTCCCTCCATTTCCTGGTATATTTCCCTTTAATTTCCCTCTATTTCCTGGTATATTTCCATTTAGTTTCCCTCTATTTCCTGGTATATTTCCCTTTAATTTCCTTCCATTGCCTTACACATTTCCCTTTAATATTCCTCCATTTTTAGGTATCTTTTCCTTTACTTCCTGGTATATTCCCTTTAATTTCGCCGCATATCTATGATATTTCCTGGTTTAACAATGTTGCAACGGCTTCGCTCAAAACTTCAAGAATGTTGCAAATTGCTTCCCGCAGAATTCAAATAATGTTGCAAGTTCAACAATGTTGCAAATCGCTCCCTGCAGAAATTCAACAAAGTTGCAAGTTCGACAATGTTGCAAATCGCTCCCCGCAGAAACTCAACAAAGTTGCAAATCGCTC
>NW_026535289.1:13886862-13901232 GCF_026225885.1 Hylaeus anthracinus
CAAATCGCTCCCCGCAGAAATTCAACAAAGTTGCAAGTTCAACAATGCATAGCTTTTTATTGAATATCGATACTTACCTCTTGTCTCAGGAATACGTGATGAGCAAGGAGGTATCATAATTTTTATTTCTGTTTCGAAACTTACCTTTGGTATCCAGATCACATGAACAGCGTTGATATGTACCACGGAAAGAAGGATAATTAAAGGGAAATGTGCCAGGAAATGGAGAGAAGTGAAGGGAACCATCGGGAGTTGGTAGGAGATGTTAGATGACGTTTGGAGATATTAGATGGTATTTGGAGGATGTTAGAAGATGTTAGGAGATGTTAAGGAGATGTTAGAACGTGTTAGGAGGTGTTAGGTAGCGCCAGGAAATGTTAGGATGTGTTAGGAGGTATCAGGAAGTACTTGGATGGTATTAGAAGATGTTAGGGGATTTGTGGAGATGTTAGGAGACGTTAAAGAGATGTTAGAAGGTGTTAGGTAGCGCCAGGAATTGTTAGGATGTGTTAGAAGGTATCAGGAAGTGCTGAAAAGTGAACGAAAAGTAAACGAAAATTTAGTCGTCACAAAATAGTCGCGTAGTATGCCCCTGTTGGACTGCAATCCATCCTAGCCAGATTGTTTGACCGGTTGCCATCCCGTAGGCGCGTAGTATGCCCCTGTTGGACGGCAACCTATGCTAGCCAGATTGTTTGATCGGTTAGCATCCCGTAGGCGCATGGATGCCCCTGCATGCAGCACAAACACTACTATCATAATAAAATTTGTAATCTTAAACCTTTATAGATATTGCATAATTTAAATTAAATTCTCTCTAAACACGTGTTCAATTGCGTCGTGCAATAAACGCCTATTCCCAGCCCCTATAAATGATCCTATCTTTCACGTTGACGGTACACCTGGAATTGTAAATGGCGTGCAACCGAATGCGTGTCACTTAGCATAAGGTAATCAAGTTGCGAGCTTCATTATTCTGAAAGTGCTTATAAAGTTTCCTACCTTCGTGGCAACCAGTACACCGACAGACCGTGAAAAGACCAGAACAATTTCGTTTTTAACGACTCGGGTGAACATTATCTATTCCTTTCCTTAATAAACATTGCTCGCGGCTCAACTACCTACTATTATATTTATAATTAAAAATTTCAACCTCATTTCGAAAGTGAAACAAAAATTTTTTAATATATGTAGATTAATCGTAAAATGGTTGACACGGGAAGCAATTAATTGCAAGACGTGAGCAAGAAACATGGATTCAAAAAATAGAGATATTCGTGAAGGGACTAGGCACAAGTCGGCGGAGATGCTTTCTGAAGTTTTAAAGTCGCCCAGCGAGTCGAAATCTCAGCCGACGACAGCGTCGCCTCTGCTAGCTCCGCAACAGGTAATTTTCGAACAATGTTTTTATGTTAATATTTGCACTAAAACGGTCATTTCGATATCGTAGTAATTTCAAAAAGATAATTCCGTTTGAAAGATTGAGTACATTCGAGATAATATTATAAATAGAGAACGTTATAAATAATGGTAGATTTATAAACAAGTTACGACGATTAGTTTCTTTTTCTATCTTTACTTCTGCTTACACGAAACGTTTAAACAAATTAAATAGCTTCGACAATAGTCAAATATTTCGCAAAAGGAAAAGTACTAAAGCCTGATAGATTAGTAGCGAGAGAAAAATGAGCGTTTGTACAATATTTTATCGTTTCGAGGAATCGACATCTGTTCACGCCTTATTCCCTTCGTTTATGTACGTTTAATCAGCAAATGTATCGGCAACAAAAGCCATCGCGTGCCGAAGCAAAAACTGTTATGGAATTCGATAAGTTTCCGGATGATCTATCGATAAATAATAGCAATGTACCTTTCCTAGTATTGATCGACAAATAATTATACCCGTCGTTTGTTTACACGAGCAAGCTTTCCTCGTTAGAGTAATTAGAAGAAAAAAAAAGAATTCACTCTCAACTTACCCTCTAGCGTTGGTCGCACGTTTACGAGGGTGTGCCATAAAAATCAACGAAAACGACAAGCCTCGCGGTTTCGTGACTTTTCACGAATCACGCTCCGCGCTTTTAGAGGTTAGGATGAAGGATTGACGGGGTGGGATTTTCGTGAATCTCCAGAGATCGCGTGTAACGGCGACGCGAGAGTCTCGCAGTAAAATGATTATGTAGGAAGAGAAGGGCGGGGTCGCACGAGGGACGAGAAGCGTTCGTGAACACACTATGACTGGCTCGAGCGAGCAAATGGTAACTTTTCAAGGTGCGGCAGGTCGCATGCCACCACAAACAAACTTATGGATCATCGACTCTATCGATGACTTTATAAATTATAAATAAAATCCATTCTTGCCTTATTTTACTTCATTTTAGGGGGAGAGGCTTATATCTTAAACAAATACATAGATACTACATACATTTTCCTATAAAATAGATAAACGTAGGTAAAATAAATAGGATCATATGTATTTTATTTTTCTGGATGAATTAAGAGACAGAAATATGAAAATTAAAATTAAAAAATAGGTGTAGATCGTTGCTTGCGAAGCAATGATAAATGGTAAATGAAACTCTAAATAATAAAAGGCTCTGTGAATGATAAATGAAGACTTAGATATTATTACTATTACTATACTTGGAAAGAAATACTTAGATATTATTACTTATAATAATTGTAATTAATACTTAGATATTACTAATGTTTCTTCACTTCTGTTTCTTACTCGATAAAGTTTTCTATATATATATATTTACACAAATATAATAGATAAATGTAGATAAAATAAATAGGATTACACATATTTTATTTGTCCAGAAGAATTAAGAGCCAGGAATATGAAAATTAAAATTAAGAAATAGGTGTAGTCAATATGGTAATGTATATAAAAAAAAAAAAATTAAATGACAACGCTTAGATCGACGGTGTATTCTGTCCGCAAAGTTAATTAGGACATCGTTAGGAGAGTCGACCGTCGCGCATGTTGAACGACACTGTGTGTAATCGTATCGTAAAAAGAAGCGACTCCATTTACCGGTGATATACAGCTGTTCGTGATTTCGAAGATTTGTGGTGTCGACGAAAGCGCGATGTCCGAGATATCGAGTGGAACGGGTATTAAGGTCGACTTATAGTCCTCGATACAGGCGCGGTACCACCGATGACCACCGACAGGTTGTCCCCTATCGACACGATATGGCAGTTCCTTCGAATCCATCGGCACTGATTCGACGGTGCTCTCTTCTGTTTCTCTGCCAGCAGTTGGTGTCCACTTACCGATCGCATAAGGGAACGATACAATCGAAATTTTCATCAAACGTGTTTTAATGTTTCTTCATTTCTGTTTCTTATTCGAGACACTTGCTTGCCAGTTTTCTACATTGAAAAGGCAAGTTACAAAGCCAATTTCTTCTCCAATTCCAAAGGTACTTTCCTCGATAAATGCAAAGTCAATTTCTTCTCCAATTGCAAAGCCAATTTCTTCTCTAACTGCAAGGCCAATTTCTTCTCCAACTGCAAAGCCAATTTCTTCTCCAATGAACCCCTCAAATTTTTACGCCATGTCCCAGAACTCCTTTCGAGTTCCCAAATACTCTTCTTCCTCCAAAGTTTCCTCAACGTTACCAATAACAAGCAACCTCTCCGTTTGATTCATCGCTTGGTTCGATAAGAACTAATAACAAAGAGGTCTGAAGTTGTATATTTGAAATCCAGTTCAGGCTTATCATTTGAAATCCAATCGGAGCCTTCTACGCAAGCACTGTACGTGGCGTGACGATGGGATGATGTACGAGGCGAATTCATGCAACTAATTGCCTTCGTGTATAGGTGGAACCTTCCTCCCCGCAGCCGTCGGTCGACCGACTGTCAGTTACGTTTGCTATCAGCGAAGACTACGACGATAGAAAGGACACCGCGAGGTCGCTGCAACCGGAAGACAACGCTGCCAGATCGGTCCATCTGAAAGAAAACAGTACCAACTGTAATAAGCAAGTCGCTAATATGCACAGGATATCCATAGCTGGTTCGTACCTTGCTAAATAGTTAGCCTAGTTAGTTAGCCCGTTTGTTTCGACAAAATTAATTCCACGTTCGACGAATTTCAGAGCAAGACGGCGACGAGGACGACTACTCCGCGTCGGCGTGTGCGATCATGCAGAGACGGAGTTCCAGCAGACGCCAAAGCAGGCGGAAACGACGCCCGTCGTCCCCTTTCAGCGTCGAAGCTGAAGCTACGTTTCGACGAAGATCGTCTGTCTACACCATCAGCTCCGGAGAGTTAGTATAATACACAAAATACAACACTGATACTTTGCTTGGCGATCGAGACAGTCGAGACTCTCATGCTTGCGAAAACCTGTACAGAACTGCGATTTCGATAGAGGAAAGCGGGAGCCAGGAGCAGATATTCGAGAAACTGAAGCTGCACAAGGAAGTGTTGAGCGGAGTGAAGCAACAGCCGTGGCCGCTTCGTCGGAAGATCAGGCTCGTGAGGCAAGCGAAGGCTTACGTCAGGAGGCACGAAGGAGTCCTTCAGGAACGACTGGCTCACACGAGGAGCACCAAAGACGCCATTGCGAGGATCTCGTTGTTCACTACAAAGGTAAATATCGTGCTTTATTTTCAGTACAAGTAAGATTGAACATTCGTGACTGTACTTGTTTGCAGAAATGGCAATATTGCAGAAGAGAAATAGTGAACCTTCAGACCTGGTTGATTCCTTGGGAGCTTCGTATCAAGGAAATAGAGTCACATTTCGGATCTGCGGTAGCTTCCTACTTTACGTTCCTTCGATGGCTGTTCTGGATCAATCTCGTCATGTCGGCCATCATCACAGCGTTCGTAGCCATTCCAGAGGTACGTCTAAAGGTTGAAACAGACAATTTATTAAATAGACTGGACAGTATACAACTGGACAATGCTCGTATCGCTTGTATAAAGATGCATCTTACCTCTTTGCGACGACAGGTGCTCACAGCAGACCCAGCTGCAGCCGGGGAGCGAAAGATCATGCTCAGAGAAGAGAAAATCAAATCCAAGCATCTGCTTACCCTGTGGGAATTCGAAGGGGTCCTCAAGTACTCCCCGTTCTTCTATGGCTGGTACACCAATCAAGATTCTCAGAGCGGCTACAGATTGCCTTTGGCCTACTTTGTTACCAATTTGGTGCTTTACATCTACAGCTTCGTCGCTATACTGCGCAAGTAAATAATGGCCAAAGACTTATGATTTTAGAGTCAAGGGTATCATTCCCTGTAGTATTCGTGACTTAATCGCGGCATCGTCAGGGTTAGATGGCTCTGACACTGATGAGGAGAACGCAAGACCTTCGAGTCATTGGTTTCTTTGAAACTTGAAAGTGATTGAATTTTATAATTGAGAAAGAAACCGTCATATTGCAATTTAAAACGAAGAAACTTATGATACGTTAAAATAATACAATTTAAGAAGAAGAAAATTGCGACATATTGAAATACTGCACTTTCAAATGAAGAATATTGCTATTTAAAAAGAAGAAACTCATGATACACTAAAATAATACAATTTAAGATGAAGAAAACTACGATAGTGCAATTTATAAAATGAAGAAACTTTGATCATAAGTACCTAAATAAGTATCGAGTGTCCGGCGCTATAATACTATACTTTCCTAAACAGGATGACAAAGTTTCAATGAAATCGTTGCCCCGAAAAGTCTTGCGATCTCCTTGTATCGGTACAACGAATGTCTACGAATGATTCTTACAATATTTTGCGACATTTTCAGAATGGCGGAGAATTCTAGGCTGAGCAAGCTCACTGAAAAGGAGGACGAGTGCGTGTTTTCTTGGAAGTTGTTCACAGGGTGGGACTTCATGATCGGCAACACCGAAACTGCTCACAACAGGATGGCCAGCATCGTTCTTGGATTCAAGGAGAATCTGCTCGAGGAGGCTGAGAAAGAAAAAGACGAAAGGAAGTAAGATTGATATGTATACTTCAACCAACGACCGGAACGTTAATTAAGATTTCCAGTAAATGTGCAAATATCGAACTTACTTAGTTTTATATATTCGTGTTCTGATAGTGAAATATCCAAATGTAATTCGTTGCAACTCTTCACGTATGTCACGTATGCACATGTTCGACTGCATTCCTTCAGCTGGAAGATCATATCGATGAGGATCTTCGTGAACACCTCCGTGATGTCGCTGTTGACGTTGTCTGCGTACGCTGTGATAAAGGTGGTAGCTCGTAGCGCCGAGGAACTAGAACAGAACAATTGGTGGAGGCAGAACGAAATCACGGTAGTGATGTCCCTGATTACTTACTTCTTCCCCATATTCTTCGAGATACTAGGCCTGCTGGAGAGCTACCATCCCAGGAAGCAACTTCGCGTG
Source organism: Hylaeus anthracinus (assembly GCF_026225885.1). NCBI lineage: Eukaryota > Metazoa > Arthropoda > Insecta > Hymenoptera > Colletidae > Hylaeus > Hylaeus anthracinus. Next base: position 13,893,249 of record NW_026535289.1, read on the forward strand.
CAGCTTGCGCGGTGAGTCTGCTCGCCCATCGTTCTCTTGCTTTTAATTTTCCAAAATTCGATTCGATTCCGTTGCAGAATAATGGTTCTGAATTTATTGAACCTCTACTCCTTGATATTCGCATTGTTCGGCAAAATAAATTCGATGGTAGGTGAGACGATACGGTTAAATACGTTTGTTTACCTACTCGAGGTGCTCGTTCTTAAATACTTGCATCGTAGAAGCAAGATTTACGCGTCCTGCAACCGAAGATGGAGATTTGCTCGCACGAGCCCATCGAGTGCACCGGAGATATGAAGAAGTCGAGACAGTTGGTCGCTCTGGCGTCTCTGAGTCTTATTCTGGCGAGCAATGTTACCGATCTGCAATACAGAAATGAAACAGGTTCGAGTATATGTATACGCACACCGAATAAAAATTAGATGTATCATTTTGTTTCCGTAATTAAAATTCTGAATTCTATGTATTACGAGTTAAAAGTACAATCGCGTAGATATAGAATTTCTTTCTATAATTTCTACGAATTTAATTACAGAAAAAGATTGCGCTAAGCAAATTTTGCTCACCTCGTTTAAAAACATTTCTCTCAGATCTCCAAGTACCCGTTGACCCTGCACTGCCACCGAGCTCGTTAATGCCAAAGAACTTCTTCTTGAATCCAATAATGGACGACAAGTCTCTAGAAGAGATATACAACGTGGGCGACTATGCATCCCCTGATTACGTGTACGAGAATTACGACGGGGATGAAACGAAAGCCAACGAAACCGCGTCGTTCTCGACAGAAAACGTACACCAAGATAACTCCACGTTGGAATTGCTCGAATGGAACAGTACACTCGATACGACGACTACTGCTACTGTCGATGATAATTTCACACAGATTTCTTACACTGGATTAAGCGAAGAGAATAGCGACGCTTCGTTATCCAGCGTGGATTTGAACGAAAGTACAGCTTATGGTGAAATAATTGAGTCGACAGGAAGTGGTACAAATAATACGAGCACCACCGAGGAAGATCATTTAAGTACTTCGTCCATGGACGACGTCCTGGACGCTTCGTCGTCTTCGATAGTAGCTGAAGAGTTTGACGAGCATCCAACGATTACTATGGAAGAAACGACGGATGAATCAGCTACCGTTGACAGTTCTTCGGCATCGTTGAACGAAGGATTAACTTCCCTGGTGAAGGAAGATGAAGTTGTGATGAAGTGCTTCGAGAAAGTCTGCACGACGACGACTGAAGATCCAAGTATGGACAAAGCTTGATTTAAGATATCCGAGACTTTCACAGTTTGGTACTTCATGGTTTGGTTGTTTATTTTATTATATAGTGCGCCATGGACACTTTCGCCCGTATTCCACTTCTTGTGTAGTATATATATATTCCCTTCTAACATAAAACTTTGTTTTTGTTATCTTAATTTTTGTATTACTTCTTAAATGTAAGCCACAGACTTTCGATGCTTTTCATTAGCTATATCTTGAAGAAAAACTGAGGTGGGCCGGCCGGGATTCGAACCCGGGATATCGGCGTGGTAGCCAGCTACGCTACGCACTGTACCATTACCAAATACTACGTATCGATCATAAACGGTGTCTATTAAATCTTTCAGCTGCTTCGTCGAAGACATTGAACCTGAAGAGTAGGAAGAAGCTTCGTCGCCTGTGCTGGGAGACGATGTTTGGCCAGGAGCTCGCCAAGCTAACGGTCATGGATGTGGTAGATGATAAATGCAATAATTATTCCCATGGAGAATCTATCGCGTCCACGTAATGCTGAATTCGTGCTGAATTTCAGGTTCTCACTATAGTATCCACGCTCAGCATAGACTTCTTCAGGGCAGTGTTCGTTCGTTACATGAATAATTGCTGGTGCTGGGACTTGGAGAAGCAATTTCCTCAGTACGGAGACTTCAAAATCGCGGAGAACATACTCCATCTGGTCAACAATCAAGGGATGATTTGGATGGGGATGTTCTTCAGTCCTGGCTTGACTGCGTTGAACCTCCTCAAGCTTGGTATTCTCATGTACCTGAGATCTTGGGCGGTTCTCACTTGCAACGTCCCACACGAGGTGATTTTTCGAGCCTCCAGGTAACTCGTCTTCAAATTATTATTATTACGATTTATCGTATTTATTTATTCTTGTAAGTTCATCGAAATTCAAGTATTTCATTCGAATTCGTATGTATCGTTCGTAATGGAATGTCGCTTTTTTTGCAGATCCAATAATTTTTACTTTGCCCTCTTGTTAACGATGCTCTTCTTGTGCGTGTTGCCTGTCGGCTACGCGATCGTTTGGGTGGAGCCATCTTGGCATTGCGGTCCGTTTTCGGGTTACAAGAAAATCTACCACCTGGCTACAAAACAGCTCACGGACTCCCTTCCGGAACCGATTCAAAGGTATCACGAGTCAATTACTATTTAAAAGTATCTCAGCTTGGAGTGTTTAATGTAATCGAATCCTTTCAGATGTCTTGATTACATTGCTTCACCGGGTATCGTGATCCCTCTGATCGTCCTGATGACTCTAATCATTTACTACATGGTGTCTCTTACCAGCTCTTTGAGAGAGGCCAACAACGACTTGAAGGTAACAAGATGAACGATATTCGTTTCTGAACGAATTTTAAATAAATTCTGAATGACATCCGATCCATTAACTTATTGGAGTAGATCAGCCACGTCCCTGACACGCGATGCCTGTTTCTGTCTTCTTTCAGATACAATTGCGCCACGAGCGTACCGAAGAGCGTCGCAAGCTGTTCAGAATAGTCAAGAGAAGGGAAGAACTGATCGACTCGTCGTTTTACAAATGGAAAAAGATGTTACCCGCGTTATCAAAAAAATCCACGAAGCCTAGACTCTCCAAAGGTTCCTGAACGTGAATTATATGTTTCGAATTGTCGAATGTTTCGTCACAAGGATGGTTGTTTTTTAAGGTGAAGCGGAAATTGAAGCCGTCGAGTTGACGGATGTGGACGAGAACCCGTTTCCGCCTGACCGAACACCGAGTCCATACATTCCCGAAAGTAGCTCCAGAGGACCAATTAATGGACGTACTAGGTGATGACTCCAAATTGTATAGTTGTTGAAATTCACGATTCTTAATCACGGTATTAATCACTTATTGTGCCGGAATATTCTATATTGTACTGTATCATGCTGCATCATGCTATAGCACCATCTCATAGCACCATGTTATATGCTGTATCGTACAGTCGATATTACGCTGTATTTTGCAGCGTTCTGCTGGGTATTTTTTTATTCTACATTTTATTTATACAAAGTTCGTGATCAGGATGACGAAGGTCCTCCGTGATTCGTGGGAGTCGCAGTCCAGCGACTGCGCAGTGATACCAGAGATTCGAATAAACGAGGCAGAGCGGAAGCCAGACGGTCGTCGCCGCTCAATTTCTACGGAAAGTCGCGATTCCAGTCAAATTAAATAAAAATGTTCGAAATAACCTACCCGTGTTGCTTTCATTTCTAATACTGTAACTTTTGTTTTTTTTTTTTTTTATTTCCTTCCTTACATCGCTTCTGGTAAAATGTTTCTCATATCGCTACGGTACACTTTATTGATTTAAAAATCTTAAAAGCTAGCTTCTTACGCGGTACTCGCGATGAGGTATAAAATCGAAGACGTGTTTAAGTTAAAAAGCTTTCACTCGTCGTTAAAGTTCATCTCTGCAAGGATACAGTGAGTTCCAGAGGCGTTGGAGAAATTGTTAAGCTCGATAGCTTAATTAATATATAATATTAATATTTTATGGGCGAGATTCCTTCAAGAGAAAGATACCAACAATGGGAGGTCGACGGCGGTTATACTTCTGTGACTCACTGTATATGAGCACGTACAATCACACATTCACGAGACGTTCGCTTACAAATTACACCTAAAATACTGACGATCCACGTGGAAATCGACCACACGTGGGTTGACCCGTTATCTGTTAAATTATTATCAACACTCGAAGCCACGAACGTTTCCTTGTACATACACTACACGCACGAAGAATTTTCCGGAATTTCAAATTTCCCTGAATTCTATACGTTACACTTCCTACGAATTTATTTAATATAAATAATTCTCGACGATAAAAAGAGGAGATACGCCTCCTTCTTACCCTATACAATTCAGTGATATGTAACCGCGTCCGCACTTAATTCTCCAATCCTTTCTCCGCGTTGGCAACGAGCTTGCGCAACTACCATAAATCAAAGTGCATTCACGTGTCGTTAAATGCAGAGTAGTTCTAATTAACAATACGGTAGACATCGTTTACGATACAATAAATATTAAGAACACATCGCGTCGATTAACGTAGACCATTAGTAAAAATTAAAGTACTTATGTTAATCGAACACTATTTGGGGTTAACAGACGTTTTTTGGTCTCGCTTTGATCCACAACTTCGCAATCGTTCTTCGTAATCGAACATTTTCTAATGGATTGGATCGTTCTAATCCAAAGTTCGCGAATGATCCTTTCGCTAAAGGGGGTCATTCGTAGTTTCACTCTCAGATCGTGGACTAGTTCGCTAGTTCATTAGTTGCTTCGTTAGTTTATTTTCTGCAAGTAGTCCGGGAAAGTTGGATGAATCTTTAGGTCACCATGGGAATCCTGAAGCATGTTACAACCTCGATGGAGATTTACGGCTCAAATGGAGGCCTTGTCTACGCGCTCCCCCGCCACTTTATTTCCATTGAACAGTCCAAGAAATTACATCGTGTCGTTCATCGTCGCAACTAGAGACTTGTCGCATTCGTAATTCCTCATTGTCGTTTTCGTAATCTATCGTCTAAGGAGCACTGCAACGGTCGTCGTTGAGATGCCATGGTCGTTCGTTGCTCGAGTTAAAGCACTCCATCGTCCATCGTTAGGGAAGAGTACCTAAGATACGAGGTGTCCTCGTTCGTTTCTTGGGAAAATTGTCATCGTTCGTTCAGATTTGGATTGTATATAGGTCGGCCGCCGAGGAAGTTGTTCCCTGCGTTGGGGCCGGTTCTGACTTGCATGTACTTGGGCCTCTTGTTCCTGGTGCTCCAGTGGAGGTACGTGTACCAGCCGGCTAGGAAAGCTCCCACGGCGTTGCAGGTGCAGGAGAAGATGAGAAGCATGGTCAAGATGCTCTCGACCTCGGGACAGTTCAGGTCTACGTACCTCACCGCCGATTCGGTGGAATTCGACGGGACCGTAGGCGGTCTGCACACGCAGGTCTCGCTCTCTAAGCGGGCAGCGTTGCATTCCAGTTGCATTAGACGCAACAGGTGCATCGCTGAGAACACACAGGCGATGGAGCAGGTCACCGTCGCCAGGGTCGCCAGGAACAAGCTGAGCAACTGTTCGAAGGGTTACAGACACTAATGAAATAAAATAATGCAATGTGTTTTATAGGTATAGATATGATGTGTGGTGTTGGTTGTGTATATAATGCCATAAATATTCGTACTCTTTATCGAAGCAGCTTGACTAAATTAAATAGTAGTTTTGACATTACCAAGTGAATTTTTCGTTGTAAATATGTATATGAATAAGTATATGTATATACATGGAAACATCAAACCTGACATTCAATTTAAACAAATTTCTTCGATAGACATAGAGGGTACGAATAATTTACTCCCATATATGGGTGACAGTGCTTTATACTGAAGAACTACAAAAATTATTTCCAAACGTCAAATGTCAAAGTACATAAATTGTGATTGAAGTTTTTGAAACAGCACAATAAATGTTTGATTGTAGAGCTTTCAATTGTCTGTAAACAAAATTTAATCCCAGTAGAAATTTTCCTAAGGAGTACTCCTAAGGAAGTACTCCTAAGACGAACAGAATTTCAACTAAAACAGAAGAAATACGTAGAACAAATTTCTTTCAAAACGAATTCCTTTCTTGAATAACATTCTTTCATTTCTTCCTTCCATTTTCATCTGGATATCCTCGTGGACCAGTCTGAGATCTCGTTTATTTGTTTGTTCGTTCGCAAGAAATCTTGAGACTCTTTCGCAAGATGCCAGACAACCTGAATTACCTTCGTCGACGAGAGACAGAACCCAGGACTCATCCCAGGGTACTCCTTCTTGAAGCAGCACAGCAAGCAAATCCCGAAGCATCCCGACAGCAACAACTGCGAACGAACAGATCAAAGTAAGTGCATCAGCCGGTTCTCTGGGAAGATCAATGACAAACTGGGAATACTCACCGGCATACCGCTCCAGTAGGGATTATCTGCGACAGGCAAGTGAGGTGCCCAAAGCAGCAGCCATAACGACAGCGACGTCACAGCGACACCGAGAATCGTTTGCAGAGCGGCTAGGCATCGTCCGAGTCGACCATGGTAAACCAACGGTGGGAGGAATTTTTGTGGTCCTGGAAAAGAACATAATTGGGATAATTCAATATTTTCAAATTTTTTACTGCGCCACAAAAAAAAAAAAAAAAGAAAGGAATGGTTTAAATCCGCGATTGTGTTCTAACTTCAAAACCATAACAAAATTTAGCTATTTTCTTATCGTAGCACACCGTGTGAATTTTTGTCTGACATTTTCTTCTGTCGCAAAAGAACCAACGGTTGGGACACCCTTTCTTTTTTTTTTTATTATTATTATTATTATTGTGGGGAAATGTATTACGCATACTTTGGGTTCCCGAGGGAGAAGCCGAGGTTGTGTGGAATTTGGTGGGACTAACCAAAACCCCGCACCCGCTTAAACTACACGGAAAGTGCCTGGGACACCCTGTACGTTCTTTCGCATCGCGGAGCCTGCTATTCGTTTCCTTCGCCTCGCGTTTCTTCATCCTCGGATGGAATTTTCAAGGAAAGTCGACGACGACGATTTTCTCTCCGTGCCAGCCGTGCCTCTTTTTACATCTGGCCGCGTACGAAGCTATCGCTTTATGTATCTCGCCGCGTTGCGACACACATTTTCCCATAGCGAAGGCAACGATTAACGGCTCGATACGCGACGTTATATACCGAGAAACGAATGTAGGGCCTAAAGAAAGGAGAGTTTCCGAACGAAACGACCTCGCTGTCCCTCCTTAAAAGGTATCTCAACCGGACGATCGAACGTCGTGCCGTCCTTGCCGTATCGAACTGTCAGGAAACTCGCCCACTGGCTTCGTTTGCTCGAGATACGCGACTCCGGGAGTTCGAGGAAGAAGAGAAAACAAAATATCGGAAGAAAAACGGGGAAATCCAACGTCAACGCTCGCCCACCGCGGCCACTCTTGATAATACTGTTGAGAGTGGAGTGGATTTCATTAGAGATCTTGCGAGATCGGCGAGAGGAATGATCGAGGAACGATCGAGGAACGATCGAGGACGTCTGTAGGAACTTAGGATGCCGGGAACTTGGTCGATTGATGTTCTAGAGGTACACGAATCGAGGAACAATTTGTTACTTTGTTTGGTTTCGGGCACAAGGAATTCGTATGTTTCCCAATTTTGATAGTGGGTGATTAGGCTTCCGAAAGAAAAATACCACGTTATAGAAGAACGACGAAACGATACTTTTCTATATTCGATGTTTATCCGTACGACGTTTAGTTTCGGAGAGAAAAATTGCAAGGAGACCTGAAATTCAATTTTCCCAACGAACTTCTAAACTTTTCGATTTTTATTTTCGAAACTAAGCGTTCTACGAATAAACTGTAAATAGAACGAAGTTTCGTATGATCGTCACCTATAAGCTGATACTTTTTGAAAATTGATGCAACGGATATGAACATTTCTACGCCCGTCGCGGTCAAAGGGTTAATAACGAGCGACGAGCGAACGTAAGGCTGGTTCGTAACGTATTCCTGGAAGGACCCTGGGAAACGCTGAAAGGGAAAATAATCCTCGGAAATAATTCCTTGCGGCTTAAGGCCGCGAAGAAAGTTGGCAGAGGTCCATGCCTCCGAGAGAGAGAAGGCAGAGAGAGTGAGAGAGAGAGAGAGAGAGAGAGAGAGAGAGAGAGAGAGAGAGAGAG
>NW_026535289.1:13901242-13916374 GCF_026225885.1 Hylaeus anthracinus
AGAGAGAGAGAGAGAGAGAGAGAGAGAGAGAGAGAGAGAGAGAGAGAATAATAATAATGATCATCTCCGCGCGGAGAATAGCCAGTCGCAGTAAATCCTCGTTCACTGGCCAGAGGATAATGACAGAGCGAAACCATGATAACCCGCGGAAGGGCTCCCTGCAGTGACGTATCGATGGAAGGGAGGCAGCTGGGGGCACGTGCCCCTGGATTTCGACTACATTAGTGAGGGGAATGGCCAAATAGCGCGCAGTGGTTTTGAAATCTCAACAAAGTCGAATCGTGGTTAGTGCTATAAGGCTAGTGCTATATTTCTGAATAAGAAACTATTGAAACAATCAAACTATACGTCCCAGAAAAGTCTCAAAACTTCGGAGTAGTTTTCGAACATATTCAAATTAGTACGTATCGGAAACTTTGAGTTACGGAACGATCTGAAATTATCTGTATTATTAAATTCATTGAAATTCGCCCGGGCGCCAGATTTCCTCGCTACGTCACTGGGTCACGCCATCCCTAATACCGCCAGTTGGAGACTTTAACGAAAGCGCGAGCGGGATTGTCTTTCATCCTCCTCGGCATCCCTATCAACCGGAAGAATAATTGCATACAGATGACCATCAACGAAAGGGTTCGTTTTCAGGAAACTTACCGCGGTACTTTCTTCGTTATCGGATTTGGCTTTGGACAGACTGCTTCAGAAAAATTTCGAAATATTACGTTGTACCAAAAGTTTCTTTCGCGAGTTGCATTCGATTATATTAGATCGTCCGATAAGTTCGTGCCGATGACTGTATCGAAATTTAATAATAAAAAAAATCACAGAAATTTTCTAGCAACGGTATAACGACTATAGGAGAGAGGTGAGAAACTATTGTGAAACGAGACAGATTATCTTTTCTTGTGACACTTGAGAGTACGTTTCACGTATTAATTTGAGAAACAGAAGTATAAATGGAACTTTTAGGACTACCTGATACTTTCTGTGCCAGTGTCTATATAAATAGACAATCTAATTTCTTAGAGATCGATGCTGTAACAGTAATGGAGCGAAATGAATTGTACACAATTTCGTAACTGTAACGTAAAACATAAAATATTGTGTATGTATTAATTATTAATGAAACGAAAGAAACTTTTCGGACAACCTAATGGAACAACCTGAAGTCTTCCAGACCGACGAAACGTTGGATATCGACGAAGGAGTGCCATTTATCGACCTAATCGCGTAAACCGAACGTGGAAACGTACTGGGCGGTACGTTTTCATTATTCGTTGACCTCGATGCATGAACGATGACTTGCGTAAGGAGAAACACCAGTTGTGCAACCGCATTGTGGAAAATTGCTTCGCCCACCCGCGCTTCCTATCTCTTGGAAATTCTTAAACTACCCAGACGTCGATGCACACTCGTGAAGGTTCGGTTTTATCGAATGTAAACGCCCGGAATTAATTATCTACACCCGGTACATACGCTCGATCCCGTAAACATTCGTACCCTCTGTCTATCGAAGAAGTTTGGCTAAATTAAATAATATCAGGTTGTCCCAAAAGTTTCTTCCATTTCATTAATAAGTAACACATTAATGACACAATATTTTACACGATTAAATACTTTACGTCTAATGTTACATTATTAAATTGCGTACGATTCATTATGCTCCGTTACTGTTATACGATATTCACATCTAATAAATTAGGTTCTCGTTCTCGTATTGTTCAGCACGAGAGGCGCGGATGCTACAATATGTATACGAATACGCTTACACGTGTACATATTTATAGAAAACATACACGTGGAAACGTCAAACCTACAATTTTAATTTAAGTAAATTTCTTCGATAGACATGGAGGGGTACGAATATTCATGGGACCGACCGTTATTTCTAAATGGTCTCTGATATCCTAAATTCAATAACGAAATACCGGAAAGGAAATACCGATCTAATTTCCGTGAAGACGATTCGGCTTCGTCGCAAGAGAAAGAGCTACGAGTAACGTTTGAATCCCCATAAAAAAAACTACAAGAAAGTAGAAAAAGATGTGAAATCAAAATGAGCTGCCAGTGCATGAAAGTCCTTTCCAAAATCACAAAAAAAATAGAAGATCCCTATTAAAAGCTACAAGAAAATAGAGAAAGATGTGAAATCGAAATGAGCTGCCAGTAGATGAAAGTCCTTTTAACGTTTGAATCGTAAACGTCCACGAGTTTGAACCCGATCTACATCACCTTGCTAGGTGGAGATCGAGGAAGGGAGGTGGTCGATTCATCTCCATCCCTATTATCCAAGTTTCTATACGGTTAGGACTCGTTTTGTATGCTACCCTCGCGCAAAAGAGAGACCCGTATCGATTGCGGTGCCGACGAACGAGAATGCACCGTCGCCTTCTTCTTCGTCCGCGATCTTTCATATTTCCATCTCCACCTCGTACACCTAGGTCGACGATCCTCTCGCCTTGATATGCACCGCGCGTTCGCGTGATATCCTGCGAAGGCAGAGGAATTTTCTTCCAAAGGAAGCGTTATGCACCCCGTTAAGCGCAATCGGGAAGGTCACGACATCCATACGTGGGCCATTTCGACACAATGCAGCCATTGTAATTTCGAGCGCTCCCTTAAGTGGAAGGTCGCGGTAGCCATTGCTCGTGTCGCGATGGCGTTGATGTTATATCAGGTGTACTGGAACGTAATGTCGTTTGTGCAATTTTAAATAATTGTTTATCTCTCGTCAGCTCGTTGATTTTGGTCGATATGACGTTGAAAATTTGCGCGCTAAATGGCAAAAGGCTGTTGACAACGAAGGCGATTACGTAATTGTTTAAAAGTAGAAATTTATCAAAAAGTTGTTTGAATTTAACGTAAAAGAAACGACATTGGAAAGTAATGTCGACTGGAAAGTAATGTCGTTTCTTTTGCAGTACCTAATGGCTAGGTTGGAAACAAACGATTTTCTTGCGATCAAGCCGCGAATCTTGCGACTGTTAGGCAGAAAAATCTGTTCCGATTTTTGTTTCTTTTGCTATTCGTTCGTGCTTTCGTTAAAGTCTCCGTCGTTTTGGCAGAAATCGCGCTTGAACGTTCGTTGAAGTCTCTTCGCCCGTATCTCCTCGCCTATCTGACCGAAGAATATATTTTCCAAGAATACACTATATATGTAAATATATTAGAAATATTCAATTATTAACGCTAGTTTAAGTATGAATATTTAATCGTATAAAATATATTAATTTCTACACCTAATAATCTAATACTCCTTTATCGATATGGAAACGACGACAATGGAACAATCCGATAGTTGCGGAAAGAAAGTAGTCGTGTATAATTATGGTTGGCAACGGAAAACGTGTACGGATATCGGACACGGACGCGTGTACTTATCAACAGTGGCATGTAGAACGACGTTTCGATAAGGCTTTCTACGTCGCGTTCCATGACTCATTGCACTAGTTATACTAGTAGTTATTAACTAGTAGTTATTAACTACCAGTTAATAACTACTAAACGAGCTTCCATTCGACCTCCGTAACTTTAATCAAAGGGTTGCCTCTCATTCCTTCCCATAATTTCATTTACACGCAATTTCATTTATATTATAATTTCACTTTTGAATAATTTATAAAAATAAACATGCGTTAAGTCGAATATTTTAAAAATCGTTACGAGGTTAAAAATTATATCTCAAGACGGAATGTTTTAACGTCGCCAAATTCGCGAGTCCTATTCGGATTTATTTTCGACATCGATTTGAAAAATAGAGTCGCCGCTGGATTTAATTTTCGCAGTTCTCCCATTTCTACCCATCATTTAATTAGTCGTGTTACAGAATTTTTTAACGTCGCCAAATTCCCGAGTCCTCTTCGGGTTTGTTTTGTCGATTTGAAAAATAGAGCCGCCGCTGGATTCAATTTTTGTAGTTCCTTAACAGAAGCGTAGAACAATACGTGCGCGACAGAAAACTCGTTAATGGAAGAAAAACAAAGTACGCGCCGGAACACGAAGGACTGACAAGCCTGGATGTAACGAAACAAAGAATTGGGCGCACTTCAGCGTGTCCGAGAGGTCTCGAGTATAATCTTTCCGGCTACCATGCAGCGACCTCGACGTTTTACCGTGACGGCGTCAGGCTCGCCGCCACAGGTGCACCGTGAAATTACGAGAGCAGATCGCGCTACTACGAGGCGATACGCCGGCGAAATCGCTGAAAAGAACTCGTGAAAAAATGGACCCGTACCGGGCTGGCGGCATTCCGGCGAACACGCCGATGACTCGGTCGTACACCTGCCTCGGTTGCTCGTTCGATATGTCCTTCGAGAGAAATCGTCGACTCCTCTAATCGACCTCGTCGATCGATTCCGCCGCTTCGCGAAAGCTATCGATTCGATCAGTGGTGCGCAAACGTCTCCGTGAGCCAAATAACTCGAAATGGGCAGAAAATATTTTCTGCGAGCCAAACAACAGTGGAATGCTTTCTATGAGCCGATATTTCAAGACAGGTTTTATTATTCGTACGTAGTTTATTAATGCGTAGACCGTATTGAAATAATGACACTGTAATAAAATCTAATAAAATAAAATGTAACGACATCTAGGTAAGGATATTTTTCTTCTGTCATTTTTCAAGCGTTGCAGCAGAAACTTATACTACGATTTAGAAAATAAAAATCAGATCAACTAGAACAGATCCGCGAGGACACCGCGATTTCGTAACGCGAACGAGAGACTATCGTAGGCTCTCGTGCGCGTCGAACTCGACATAAATCGTTAACGATTTCGAAAAAAACATTATTACTTTCCCGCGGCCAGGAATGTTTATCGCACCGTGAAAGGCCGCACGGTGACATTCGAGCACCCTGTGACGTATCCGTTCCGATCTCTGATTTCGTTAATCAACAAGCCATCGCGTCCGCGTTACTTAACGGGAAGCAAAAAGGCTACTGTCGTATCGGCATCGGAGTGGATTCGCTATCGACCATTTTCCATTCGGTTGAAATTTTGTTTACGTCATGGTACCCCGCTAAATAACTTTTTTTTTTTCGTGAATTTTGGCAGATTTTTGTACCGAACCAAAAAAAAAGTTATTGCTCTGCTACAAATTGGCCAAATTGAACGGTTTTTTTTTTAAATGTGCATTTTTGAATGAATTTTACGAAAAACAAAAATAAATACGAAACATAATATTCGAATTCGTCTTTTATAAAATTGTCGAATGTCTCGGATTTTAAGATTGTAAAAATGTCGATGCTTAATTTAAAAAATTTTTTTCCCACAAAATACTTTGATTTTTTCCCCATTTTACCCGATTCTATTTTCGCATTTTAATCGAAAATAATTTTTCCAATTATTTCCATCTAACCTGACTTTCGTAAAAAGATTTTTCCGATAGCTTCCTCGGGAAACGCGAGATACCGATTTGTGCGGGGCCCGGTAACGCTGTTGAGACAGCCCTGATCGTCTCTGACCCGGTCGACCTTACAGAAACCGCCAGAACGACGATGGAAATTAAACAAGGTGGAATTTACGACGCAGGTAAGGAGAGCGGTTACTCACGATGGCCGCTGCGATGAAGTACAATCATCCTGCTGTGCCTGAGGGAATTCCTGGTGGGTGTATGCCTGCCAGCGATTTGCGAGGCTGCCAGATTAACGGGAACCGTGGTGGACAGACAATTGGCCATCGATGGGGCACGACCGAGTTCCTTGTCCTTCTCTGGTCTGTAGATTCTGCCGATGTTCCCCGTCGACACGGCACCTGTCACCGTAAACACCGAGCCGTTACCAAAGGAGCAAACAATGGACGCTTCTGTCGAGGAAAGTTCTAGTCGATGGCTGTGATATTAGGTGTACTTGTAAAGTAATGTCGTTTTTTTTTCAATTTCAAATACTTGTTTATCAATCACTAGCTCATTGATTTTTATCGATCTGGCATGCAACATTTTTACACTAAATGGCAAAAGGCTGTCGATAACGAAGGAGATTACATAATCGATTGAAAAAAGGAATTTATTAAAAATTTATACGAATTTAATGTAAAATAAACGAATGTAGTTTAAGCCTGTAGCTTGAACGTTTAAATTAAAAACATTTACTTTCTATGTTCTCGATCTAATCTCTGATTAATCTGAGTCTCAAGCCGATGGTCGGTACAATCTACCTATGTACCCAAAGTTTACTTTTTTTTTTTTTAAATATTCGATCTGTTGTAATATTCAACGAAGGTTTTATTGAAATATTAAATGTAAGTTAAGGTACACAGTTAGAATATATACTTTTTGGTACATGTTGCACATTTCTTAAATACTAGAGGAACGCTAGAGGAAGACTACAGGGTGTCCCAAAAATGTTGGAGGTCCTTGAAGAAGGTGGTTCGGGAGGTGATTTGAAACAACTTTTTCCTTAGCGAAAATGTTGTCCGAGGCTTCGTTGAGGAGATATTAAGAGAAAGGTCCCGACCAATCAGAGCGCGAGTATGCCGGTGGGCGGTCGCGGACGCGTAGGCTACGCGCTCTGATTGGTCGGGGCCTTTCTGTTAATATCTCCATAACGAAGCTTCGGACAACATTTTCGCTAAGGAAAAAGTTGTTTCAAATCACCTCTCGAACCATCTGTTTCAAAGTGTTACAACATTTTTGGGACACCCTGTATACTTTTTGATACACGTTTGGCACATCTAACGGCTTATAACAATGCGCGCTGAATTTACAGGCGGCGCTGCAAGTACAAAGAAAGATTGTTGAAAGATTCAAATATCCCTACACGATCGAACCTCGAAAAACCCTTCGTGCCAAGCATCGCATGTTAATAAAACTATTTATTCGAAACATGAATCAACATGGAGCTTCCCAATTTCTATCTTCGAATTCTAACGAATTTGTTGGTTAGAAAGCGCGCGAAATGATCCGCGCGGTTACGTTTTGCCCCGCTACGTACGCGGGAATTGACTATTAGGCGAGCAAAATGAAATCCGAGAAAGTCCGGCCGGATAACGGCGCTAGTATAGCGACGACCGAATTTCACCGGCGACCGTTCTATTTACAGACGAACTTTCCTAGGATAGTCCAATGGCGCATCCAATTTTATCTCGCGCCAACGATCGCGCCGCGTGGCTCGATCGACGAGACGAAGTCGATAAGAACGTATGCGAAACGAATCGAGTGCGCGAGAGAGGTTATGGTATCGCGTTTCGTTCGAGACCCCTTCGTTTCCAGCAAACTAAAGCCAACTATTATCGTGTTCAACCACGCACGAAGCACCAATAAAAAGATTAGAGAACCTGTCGGAGCCTTGGACGAGTTGCGTTTTTCTTCTTTTCTGTTCTAATCGGATCAACGTGCGTCATTAAAAGATTATTACGGGTTCTCTCTACAGAGTGAAAAGGGTTTTATAGAATAAGCAATGGGGTGTTTCGTTTATAGAATCCTAATTTGCTACGAGACCACGTGTCTCGAAACTTAGTTATATTAGAATGGAATCAAAGCATCGAATAAAATACGTTTTACATCGCTATTCGATCCATTAAGTTTCCAAGCACGGTATGCTTCCACGATACGTAACTTACTCTTCCAATTGGGGTCGACCTAACCTACCAATTATGCAACAAGTATTCCACCGACTAACTTTAGAATCGTGAAACGTAAATTTAAACAAAAAAATTGTGGATGGAATGTTTGAAAAAGTAAATCGAAGCAAAGATGAGGCGAAGATCGAGTCTACTCACCCGTGACTTTGGTGTTGTGGATCTTCGACACGTTTCCAGCGCTGACTGCGTTGCTCACTCTATTGTTGTTGTTGTTGTTGTTGGCCGCGGCCATCGACGTGCCGATACCGTTGTCGCGAACCTGACTCAAATTGTCGGCGCTGAAGGCGGAAGTCACGCAAGGTGTCACCATGGACGCGTCCTGAAGAGTGCAGCAAGCAAAAAAATAAAAGTTCACTTTCGATGGTCGCCATAGACTCGACAGTTACGCACAGTTACGCACAGTTACGCGCCGGGTCATTTTCAAAACGAGAATAGAAATTCTTTTCGTAGAGATTCGATTCGCGTCGTATAAGCGTATAAATGAATTCAGTGATTAATTAAACGTTAAATATATCTTTACGGGCACAGAATTAATTTCTCCAAATGAAAGAAACGAAATAGAAAGAAACGAAATTGTTCTAAACCAAACAATCGCGTTTTCGTGAATGGAATAGAGTTTTCAATAAATAAATAAATAGATGGGTATAGAGTTTTCAACTCGCGCAGTTGTTTAGTCGCAATTTCGATACGATAACCGGTGCGGTCGCACACTCGTTTTTCGTTCGGCTAAATTCGTGGTCAGACTGCGAATAAGCGATTCGCTGCGACGAGTCGACTTAATTAGGCGCACTTGATCGGTGGACGATCTACTTTCGCGTATTGTCTTACGGCGACCTCGGTAAACGCTAATTATCGCGATACGCGTTTATCGAGTGGCTAAGTTTGTTGGTCAACAAAGGTAGACTTTTATCAGTGCCGAATGCAACGTGGAAAAATGATAAGAAAAAAAAAAAAAGAATACGAACGAAATACAAAATGAATTAGTGACAATATTGACGGAAAATTTCTAATGCCTCGATTAAAGATTTTCTGCGGTGGATCACACTTCGTATGTTCGTACACGTTTACACCGAATTGTTGTAGTTCGCGGTGTACGCGCGTATGTCTTTCGTGAGCCGACGCGATTGTAAACAACGGCACGTGACACGGGAGCGATCGCTCACCTTAAAATTGTCGTAAAAGCTGACAGGACGGCTCCTTGGCGCGTACTGAATCTCCTCGTCCGGTTGCATCGTGCTACCGTCGTATGTCGTCGAGCCTAAGGGCTGCGCGCGCACCTCGCCCGGCATCCTGGCGATTCTTCCTTTTTCCACTTCCGGCGGCTGCGAAGTTACGACGCCTAGCGTGAAAAACAATCTTTCGCTACCGTGGACGTATACAAAGATGTATAAATATGTGAAAAAAGAAATTGTACCGAAAATCTCGAATGATATAATATAGAAATAATAAAATAGAACGAAGAAATGTGGAGTAAAAATATGGAATAACATACCGTATACGTGTACGCGTACAGAATGGAAATATAGAGCAACGTTTATTCGGATGATCTTTGCGAGTTTGAAAGTGTGTATCGTATTAATATCGACGAAACTAATGAACGTGAAGGAGCCAACTGAAGCGCAAATCAGTTCTAATGCAAAGTGCTCGAGAGGCGCGTATCTGGGAAGCCGTATCCGAATAGTGCGATAGTGTGCGATAAATGGTCGGCATTGTATGCATCGAGATCTAATTAAATTGTAATAGATAATTGGGACAAAGTTACTTCGATTTGACGCGCTACCGCGATCATGGAGATCTAAATGGAGATCATTAATCATCTAAGGGAAAGATCCAAAGCTCCTCCCGCCTTCAATTTTAAGACACTTTCGCAGGATGGTAGTAGAATTTATTACTTGCATTACCGGAATTATCGGGCATCTACGCCTAATGCTTTACATATATCAACATGGGACGTGTGCTCTATCATCCCGCAGAATCACGTTAAAACAGAGCAGGGGGGAGAGAACGGGTGTACCCCCTCCTGGAGGGAGCGTCCATTTCGCTCACTCGTAATGGTTCGTTACCAACGACGTTATTTAAATAATATTTGAATACTGTTCTTTCAGTCGAATAATAAATGAATATTCCACTAACGATAGTTATCTAGTAAAATTCAAGTAGAAAATTAAAATTGCAACGACGGAGATTTGAACCCGCGACCCGAAGACTCGCAGGCATTCGCTTTACCTAGCGGGCCATTCCCTGTCCCCTACAGTAATTATATTTAAATCGAATTTGAATGAAGTTTGTGCGTTTGAAGTCCAATATATATCTATGTTATATGCAATATATATGTATATATACAAAATATGTAATATATTTTATATATTATATATATAATATACATAAAAAATATATATATATACATATACATCAGGATCGGGATAAAAATTTTATATATATATATATATATTATGAAGTGCAATATATATATGATATATATAATTTTTATCCCGATCCTGATATAGTCGTCCCACTTAATCTTCAACGCGACGCCTCCCGCCACTTCACCTACTACCTAATCCTTCCTAAACTCAACTTTCCCAATCCAACACATTCGTACCTGAATTTCCTCGTCAGCTCATATCTCGATTTCGTTCAACGACCGGAGAAACTGCGCCTCGCACGCCGCTCTCCGTTTTTAAACCGCAAATCTTCGACTTCCCGGATGCACACCTGCGCTATTCTCGCCTGGGCATGAGTCACGACGTCGATTCCGCGTCCAGCCCCTGCCGGAGAAATTTCTCTTAATCTCTACCGACGCGTCGTAAGTCACGTCTCGGATTCCTCAGTCGGCGTGAGCGAAGGGAAACGTTCAGATAGAGAATTGATCACCGTTCGTCGATTTCCTCGCTGTCCCGTCCACGTGCGCACGGGTCCGTCCGACAGACCGTAAAGCTATGAAAAATGGAACGGAATCGTCAACCTGGGAATACACGACGTATATTCGTGCAGGTTCGGGGCCGGTGACGATTTGTATCAATTACAACGAAGGTTTTGTTTTGCGAATGCATCACTGAGAGCGGGACACGTACTATGGAAGCGTAACTTGGGCGATTAGATTCGAATAATACGGAAAAGTTCGTCTTGGTGTGGCGTGGTGGCCTTGTAGCGGTTCTGTAAAGGGAGAGGGAAAGGGAGAGAGAAAGGGAGAGCAAGAGAGAGCGTGGTTCGTCCTGGGCCGAAAGAATGCTAGTGGATTCGTCGGTAAGGGTAGGTCGGTAAGGCCGGGTCGGTACTTCAGTCGCCGGGATGTTTAGAGTTCGATCGGTAATTGTTTATACAACGCGCATTGTCCCTCTGGCGGTGAGGACAGAAGGTGCCGCCATATTTACTTGAAAAATATTAGGCCGCCCTAAAAGTTTCTTCCGTGACTTGCACTCAGTTATTTCGTGCGACAGTGTCTATATAATTAGACAACCTAATTTCTTAGATGTTGATGTTGTATTAGACATAAAATGCTCCCTGTATATTACTTATTAATGAAATGGAAGAAACTTTTGGAGTAACCTGATACATACAGACGAAACTTGTTCGGATTTATTCGAATCCTAGGGTTACGCCCGGCACCGTGACATGGCAGAAACAGAAATCATTAAATTGCGATATGTTTTTTTTCTTTCTATGTCGAACGTGAGGGTAGCTTTACGGTCACGATGCAAGAACCGAAATTAATACCGAGAGGTGTTGCGCAACGTCGGTACGCGGCGCAATGGAACCGTGGCGGTTTGGGATACCAACACAATGACGTGACCTACCTATGCCTGAACCAGTGTTCGGGTTACGGGGCTGGAAATAAGTCATTTCTCCATTAAGCCCCTTTATGCGGCGCTCACGTTCACGTCACCGTGACCAGGGAGTTTACTGAACTCGACAATGTACGGAAAGTTGTCATCGGTGTAACATATTTTCGCCTGCAACCACCGTTCTCGTATTTACGAACGTCTGAGCCGAGGCTGGGTCTCTCGCGACCCATGCTAGCATTGCCACTCGACATGCTTTTACTACTATTATTTTTGCTAGCATTAATTATTATAAGCATCGCGCCTATTTTCATTGTATCAATTTTCTTCTTCTTTTTTTGTTCACGAATAATTTTATGAATTCAGAAAACTCGATGCGTTGCTAGTTAATCGCGATACTAATACGTTATTAATAAAAATGGAAAGAATTATTCTTCGATAAAAGCAAAAGTGTTTCAGAGCAAAAGATTGTTTACATCATCGAGTTTTACATCATCAGCCATCATCGAAACAAAAGAATGCGCAACTAGCCTCGAGCAAAGTCGCTATCGTTCGTTTCCCAGTCACCGGCATACCATTACTGTTCTTTTTTTAGCGCCTAACGTAATCGTAAACATCGTTGGCACGTTTTGTTTTTTTTTTTATTTTTTTTTTTTATTCTTTGCAAAACCGACGTGGCTCGATCATTCGCATAGAAAATTACGGGGGACGAGATAAATGTGCCCGTGTTCTATTTGCGCGTTACGCAGTACCGTAAACGCCTCTGCCAAAATGTGACGACGCCAACTATAAGGAGGATAACGAATTCATGAGATTACGTAACGTTCTGCCAGGTGGAAATTGCGTCTGTCGATATTCGGCTTATCAACAAAGTTCGTTCCAATTCTTGGTGAATTTTTTCCATTGCAAATTTTTAATAACGTAGTATAGTTGATATTCATCTTTATCGAATATACTGTTTTGGAATTGAGAAATCCCAACTTTTATCGACTCGTTTTGGAATGAATAATATAAAATGTGATTGATTAGTTTGACGCGTTCTCTATCACTGAAGAAGTACAAAAATTAATTCTGAAAGATCAAACGTCAAAGAAAATAAATTTGAATGAAATTCTTGAAATTCTTGAAATTCTTGAAATTCGATGAAGTTACGATATAAATACTACGATAATTATTATTGCCTAGCGACGAGATAATTCTGCGTTATGGTTGTTCCAGCGCCATCAATTAAAACGTAACGAAACGGAATTCTCTGTTTACGAGTTCGCGCCGTGCGTCAGTTGTTAAACAAACATCGGCGGTGCGTACTCGAACCCACGGCAACGGAAAACGCAATTGATTCGGGCGAGTTTAATCGAGCAATATCCGAAACGCTATCGTACGCGATGTTACGTTAAACAAGTGGGGCAACCTGTTAGTCCCCGTAATATAATTGCATTAACATACGCGGTTGGGGGCGGCCACGTTGTGCCAGTTCAGCCAACCGTTTTATTAGTTTCATTTGCAGGAAAAGAAAATCGCCTTTGTTCTCTACTTGTCGCAAACACGCGTGAATTTCATACTCTTACTATTTTCTTTACTTACATTATGTTTTAAATTGAAATTTTCAAAATTTCAAAATTTCAATATTTTCAAATTTTCAAAATTTCAAAATTTCAATATTTTCAAATTTTCAAAATTTCAAATTTTCAAAATTTCAGTATTTTCAAAGTTTTGAAATTTCAAAATTTTCAATATTTCAATATTTTCAAAATTTCAAAATTTCAATATTTCAAAATTTCAATATTCCAAAATTTCAAATTTTTCAAAATTTCAATATTTTCAAAGTTTCAAAATTTCAATATTTCAAAATTTCAATATTTCAAAATTTCAAAATTTCAATATTTCAATATTTTCAAAGTTTCAAAATTTCAAAATTTCAATATTTCAATATTCCAAAATTTCAATATTTTCAAAGTTTCAAAATTTCAATATTCCAAAATTTCAAATTTTCAAAATTTCAGTATTTTCAAAGTTTCAAAATTTCAAAATTTCAATATTTCAATATTTTCAAAGTTTCAAAGTTTCAAAGTTTCAAAATTTCAAAATTTCAAAATTTCAGTATTTTCAAAGTTTCAAAATTTCAAAATTTCAAAAGTGCGTCGGATCAAAAATCTGATAGCACCATCTCTCTAAACGGGGGGATGTAAACCTAATAAGCTCGCATCAGTGAAAAAGTGGCTGGAAACGTTTTTAACCCTTTTCTCCATCGAGGTACGGGCTAGGTCTAAACCTACTCGGACAGTATTTCCACGTAGACAGCGTCAGCGTATGCATTAACAAGTTTACCGCATTCCCCACTACGATTCGAGGATTATATAAAATCACCGGTCAATTTCGTAAATGTTCCACAACTTATCACGTTTACCAACATTAGTGGGGATTAAATCATCGGTGATTTGAAATCGAAACGAATAAAATTCCATCGCGATTCACCGAATTCGACTCGCAGTCGACGATGTCACTCGTTAGAATTCAATAGATCGCACACACGTAATTGCTACGCGTACGTAACGCTGCATGATTAGAATGTTCGCGATGAATGAATGGGAATGGTACTCGTATTTCCAGCGACACGTCATCCTACAAGTAAAAAATCTATCTTGGACTCTGATCGAAGGGGCCCACCCAGGATTATTCAAGAAATCATCTCTATTACTAGCATGAGTTTCTAGTAAAGAAACCACAAAATAAGTAACCACGATAAATACTACAGTGTGTTTATCTTGTTCTATGTAAACACTCGTGCGAACCTATTCCGACGGGTTCATAAATTTAAACAGACTCGAAAGCGAGCTACCTCGAATTTGTCTATTCGCGAAGCATTGAATTCTATAATATAATCAAATCGCGCGCGCAAAAAAAAAAAAAAAATGCTCAAACTGGTACATTTCGTAAAGTAAGCAGGAGCCAAAAAAAAGTATTCCAGCGTGCATAATTAATTGGCCGTTAGCGAACTCGGAACAGTAATTGCTCTAATGACCAATTAATTATGCATTCGCGTCCCAATTATTCGTTCATTCGTCCCAGGAAAAAGAAACTATTCGTATCGTTAATTTATCGTGGATAATTAGGTAAGAGACTCGCGGTGGCGAATATTCATCGACTACAGCGAAATTTGGTAAAACGAGACGATCGTGGTCGTAGCGTTGGGAAAAATTCACGCGTTGACAAATAATACGTCGCATTCCGGACACTCGGTGGCTGCAATGGCCGTGGAACCTTCGACACGTGCGAGCTGCGGTTGTTCTAATTAAATTCTCCGGTTACAAACCGTTCCCAGGTTTCTCCGGCGTGTCTTATCAGGCCTCAAAGAGTTATTATGCGATTCGCCAAATTCATTGACGTCTTTCATTCGGGACGAGCCTCGAGAGGGGTGTTATTGTTGAAGGAACGCTGTGACCTCTGAAGCCACGATGGACTAAAAGACTCTTAACACGTTTATCGCTTCACACCGATTCGCACGTCTACGGGTCTGAAATTTTTTCCCGAGGCAATCGTAAATCATATAATCTAGCATTTGTCGTATTATTCATTTTCGTGTCAAAATTTACGAATTCTATTCGGAGTTATTTTCATTAATGCACATAAAATGGCTGAAGTTCCTTAAAGAATAGCACTGTCTCTCTATCTTAAATTTAGTCTCGTCGAAGCACATAACCTAACCTGTATTCTACGATATGTTTTTGTTTCACGAGGAATGATTTAATGAAAAGTTTGTTTCACGAAATAAGGC
>NW_026535289.1:13916384-13920087 GCF_026225885.1 Hylaeus anthracinus
CGTAACCTAACCTGTATTCTATGAAATGTTTTTTTTCTTTTCACGAGTAACGATTTACGAAAAATTTGTTTCACGAAATAAGGTGAACTTTCGATGAAGGTCGTATTATTTATTTTCGTGTTTTCGTCAAAATTTACGAATTCGACATAACCTTACGTTACGAAAGGACATAACCTAACCTGTATTCTATGAAATGTTTTTTTTCTTTTCACGAGTAACGATTTACGAAAAATTTGTTTCACGAAATAAGGCGAACGGTCGTATTATTTATTTTCGTGTTTTCGTCAAAATTTACGAATTCTATTCAGAGTTATTTTCGTTAACGTTTATAAAATGGCTGAAGTTCCTTAAAGAAAAGCACTGTCTCTCTATCTTAAATTTAGTCTCGTCGAAGCACATAACCTAACCTGTATTCTACGAAATGTTTTTGTTTCACGAGGAATGATTTAATGAAAAGCTTGTTTCGTGAAATAAGGTGAATGTAAAAGTAAACAGACCGAAGTTGATGTTTGTTCGAGAAGTGACAACGAAGAAAAGACACGCACTTCTCCGGCAGAGGAATTTTGTAAAGTATAGAGTCGTAGCGATGTTTTGTCTGGACGCCAGGGGTGTAACGGTTGTTAGAGCGACGACATTTTCTTTTGAAAGCGGAGGAGAATACATTGCGAAACGGACCGGCGGAGTTTTACAATCGGTAGACTTGTTCAGCAGATTATTGTGCCACCGTTATCGCGCCAGCCAAATGACTTTTTGATGACAGTGTACAGATGTTGGCTTAATGTACGCGACGGCAAACATTCGCGCAACTGCGAGAAATAGTCGCTTTTGCTTTACTGTTTGCTATCGGTCCGCGAGTAATCACGCAGGTGGATTGAAACAACGAAAAATGATAGAATGTAAACACTCGGTGGTATCTAACCTTGAGAAGGCATAGCTTATTTCTTCTCAATTTCTTCTCAATTTCGGATACATAATTCTCGTATTAATTTTCGGTAATTTGATGGCTGTTATTATTTCGGTTTACTTTCATAATTTTTTTTTTTTTACGAATATCTCGTTATTTAACAACGATAAAATATCCATTTCTTTTTCATTGGTTGATTATTTAATAATAAATTTAAATATAAATATTTAATTATTCGATAATAAATTGAAATGCTCCTGCATTTTTACCGTACAAGGAAATAATAATATCAATAAAATTACCCAAAATTAATAATTAGAATAGAATTAGAAATTACACCCTGAAGACGGTCAGAGATCTACCTATAAATATTGCGCAACCCGTCCCAGGCAACATTCCATAAAAATATAATTTCGCAAGCGATCATTCCGATCCACTATACGTAAACATAAATACCTAAAAGCGTCTTCCGTCAATTTCCACCGAAGCGAGTTCCATTCCGATCGATTCCCTCGAAGATTAATGATTCGGGTCACGGGCGAACGGTGGACGATTCAAATGAAAATACGATGCAGATGTACTACGAATTCGAATAAGCACGCGGTTACGTAATAGCAGAAGCATAGGCGAGAGCGTAGAGTTCCTCGATCGCCGACAGTCTTCGACTGGTTCGCGATACCTCGGTCTGGAAACCAGTCGCACGGTTTCTGGAAGAAATCCTTCCAGTCGTTCGAATGTAAATCCAAAAATAAATCTGTCCGTTAGGCGAATCGTTCACAGTTCGGTAATCACGCACCACGTGGAGTTAACGGGGCGCACGTTGCACCGGATGCGACGAAAATCGACGGAAAACACGGAGACCACCGTTTCTCGCCGTTGATCGGTATCCAGGGGCTGACGATACATTCCTGGCGTATCCCTCGGTCTTAAATAGACGAACGGCGGGGGGTGTCGCTTGGCTGGTGTCGCGATGACACGCGACGTGTTTGCATTCGTCAGTTTTGAGCGTTTCGAGGCTCTGGGATCTTTGGCTTTTGGACTTCTGGGCTCCCAGGGTTCTAGATCTCTGGACTTTTGGATTTTTAGGTTCTTAGGCTCTCCTGGACTTTTAGATTTTTAGGTTCTTAGGCTCTCCTGGACTTTTAGATTTTTAGATTCTTAGAGTCCTGCGTTTCTAGGTTTTCCAATTTTTAGATATCCAGGTTCTTGGGCACCTAGACTTTTAGATTTCTAGGTCCTTACTCGTAGACTTTTAGATTCCTGGGCTCTTGGACTCCTGCATTTGTAGATTTTCAGATTTTTAGATTTTTAGATTTTTAGATTTTTAGGTTCTTAGACTCCTAGACTTTTTAGATTTCTAGATTCTTAGGCTTCTGCATTTCTAGGCTTTCAGATTCTTGGATTCTCGAGTTATCAGGCTCCTAGACTTTTAGATTTCTAGGTTCTTACACTCCCAGATTTGTGGATTTTTAGATTCCTAGGTTCCTAGACTTTCAGATTTCTAGGTTCCCAATGCTCCTGCATTTCTAGTCTTCCAAATTTTTGGATTCTTAGACTCCCGGTATCCTGAGCTTCTGGACCCCTAAGTTTCCACACTCCTAAGCTTCTGAACTCCTAGGAATTCTGAATTACTGTAATCTTCTGGATTTCCACACTTTTGGATATTACAATTTTCAAACCACCAGGTTCTCACGCCTCCTGACTTTCGGACACCTAGTCTCCTACTCTCCCAAACTCCTGCCCTTCCAGATTCTCGGGGTCCCCGAGTATCCACAACTCCAAAGTCCATCCATCGCTATTTTTATCCTCGATAAAAATTCTCGATGAAATACACCGATCCGTCGCGTCCGATGTCCACGATGACAACTGACGTCTCCTCCCGTTTCACGCGTCCCGATGAATTCTTCTTTCTCGACGAATTCAGCAAAATTGTTATCATCGAGTGAGCCCGTCCTCTCTGTCCTCTACAGAGCTATCCGGTTACCGGATGTCTTCCAAACGGTGTATTATTCCAGTGTGTGTGTTATTCCGAAATGGTTGACCGATGCCGGCGTTATCGAATCGGTACGCGGGGACCGGTGATCCTCGCTTCGAGCGATAAACAAACCGCAATGTTGCTCGGCTGGTGTCGCGGTGACAACTGAAGTCTCCGGTTTCGCGCGTCCCAACGAGGCTCCCGATACCCCACCAAAGAGTTGTGTTCACCAAAGTCGGGGCACCAGGTGTCGGCGGGCCTCAAATCGCGCGGAGAGCCGCGCAGGTGACGCCGTCCGCCAGGAATGCTTCCACGAAAACGACCCAAAGAAACGCGTACCTTTTTCTTCCCTCCGTAGCCTTTTTCGTTTTCTTTTTTCTTTTCGACCGATCCAAGCGGTATTCCCCGGACTCGACGAGTCAAGAAAGTTTCCGCGCTGGTAACCGCGACGAACTACGTCTGGAGGGGGAGGAAACAAGTTTCGAAACACGTCGAAGGGAAAATAAATAGTGGCGTGAATTTTTGGGTGAGCGAATATCGAGGTAATTTGGTCGCATTAGTTCTGGGAGGTTTTGACAGAAGCATGAGATTTTTTGTGAATTTTTGGATTAGTGAAGATTAAGGTAATTTGATCGAATTCATTTTTGGTGGTTTAGATAGAAGGATGACATTTTTTTGTGAATTTTTATATAGGCAAAAATTGAGGTAATTTGGTCGAATTAATTTTTGGGGGTTTAGATAGAAGGATGACATTCTTTTGTGAATTTTTATATAAGCAAAAATTGAGGTAATTTGGTCGTATTAATTTTGGGCGGTTTAGATAG
>NW_026535289.1:13920097-13941358 GCF_026225885.1 Hylaeus anthracinus
TGGTCGAATTAATTTTTGGGGTTTTAGATAGAAGGATGACATTTTTTCGTGAATTTTTATATAAGCAAAAATTGAGGTAATTTGGTCGTATTAATTTTGGGCGGTTTAGATAGCGAGCTAAAATTTTGTTTGAATTTTTATATACGCAAAAATTGAGGTAATTTGATCGAATTAATTTTTGGGGGTTTAGATAGAAGGATGACATTTTTTTGTGAATTTTTATATAAGGAAATGTTGAGGTAATTTGGTCGAATTAATTTTTGGGGTTTTAGATAGAAGGATGACATTTTTTTGTGAATTTTTATATAAGGAAAAATTGAGGTAATTTGGTCGTATTAATTTTGGGCGGTTTAGATAGCGAGCTAAAATTTTGTTTGAATTTTTATATAAGCAAAAATTGAGGTAATTTGGTCGTATTAATGTTTGGGCGGTTTAGAAGAAAGAATGAGATTTTTTGTGAATTTTTATACGAGTGAATATTAAGGTAATCATTAAACGAGGTACTCGGAATGGCCAATTTTAGTCGTTTGTTTTTTTATCTGAGCACCACTGGCCCCTTACTTTCACGTCGTCCGGTGTTTCAGAAGGAGACTCGTTGAAGGAAGTTATAGCGAGAAAAAGGGTGAAAGAAGAAGGGGAATCGGTCATGCCTACCGGTTGACGTTTACCTTGAGCGATTTCTTACCGCCTTATTATATCCCCCTTTTTTCCCCACTTTTTCTTTCCTGTTCAACGGCGATCGCGGTACCCCTCGACTATAAAGTATCGTATCTACCTATCGCAAAAAAAAAAAGAGGAAAAATACAGCCGAGGGGCGTTTCGAAATTGCGTACAAGTATATTCCAAGGTCACGATTGCAATAGAATCGAAGACAGAAGACACGACAATTGTTTAAATTAATTCAGTTACAAGAAGCCCGCAAAATGTACCATTACTTACTGTCGAATACGATTCCCTTCCAAAAAAAATTTTATTTTAAACGATGATTAAACAACGACGCCATGTTAAGAATTTTTTCCAAAGGGATTATGCATAATTACCGGTGATTTGAAATCGAAACGAATACAATTCTATCCCGATTCACCGAATTTGACTCGCAAAATATACCATTACTTACTGTCGAATACGATTCCCTTCCAAAAAAAAAAATTTTTTTTAAACGATGATTAAATAACGACGCCATGTTGAGAATGTTTTCCAAGGGCGCCAAAATTGATTACGGTTCTGTCGATAATGCCCTCTCCGTTCGCCACCAGAGTGCAACGAACTGGATTCGCATGCAGGCATCGAGAACGTGTCTACTCGATTTTTACTGTTTATTGAACCTATCGTAGGTGGTGCGTCTCATTACAGCGGAGGAAATGATTGCAGATGAACGAGCAACTGCTAGTGGGTGGCTGCGATTGTGTCATTATTTCATTTATTTTCATAGATTTCGTCATACTATTTTCTAGTGTTTATTATAATATACTTTATAATTCTGTCTTTATAAATCTACCTTACTATCATAATTCTATCTAGATTCGTTTTCATCAACACTCAGTCCTTAAAATTAATTGTTCAAGTTCCTCGGTGAAAAGCTCTGTCGCCCATATATGGGTGACGTGGCGTTCAACGTGTTAAACTTGTCCATGTAATCCATGTAATTTGTGACTATTTTATTCGCATTGCCATTACCGCGCTCCTTATGAGAATCACCCCTAAAGTTTCGCCAATGTCGATGCTCGCCTTCCAACGATCCCACCTCGAATCTCGAATCGCAGTTCCCTCGTTTGAAGAACGAGTGCGTTTCTCTGTTCTGTTTCGAGCCTATCTAGTCTCGTTCGCGTTGTTAGTGCTCGTTTGGGAGGGAGGGGGGTGGTGACGGGAGGGAGTGCAGTCGCCGGCAGGTTTGCGAATACCAAAGGACGAAACCAGACGAAACCGGTCTCTCGAAATCGTCTAAGTCGAGGGGGGAGGGGCACGAAAGAACTTCGCGCCGGCGAAGAGCGAACAATTATTATTTTTAATAAAAAATAAAAATCCCCTCGCCCTTCTAAATATCTACGATTTCAATAAGAAATCGTTTCAACGACTCTTCCACCCAAGATGGCGTCTGGCTTATCGCGGTTGAAATTTATGCTCGCTTTCCGAATGCATAGAGTCATGCGAATCAATGCGCGGACACGCCTCGATCCCGGAGCGTGACATCAACATTACAATGAGCCACGATGAGTTAGCGTTCAGGAATTCGGTGGAGATAAAACAGGACTTTATAGCACGCTGGAGGGTCGAAATGCATCCCTCGGGTCCTTCGTGCTTTATCTACGAGTGTCCCGAAACGTTAACGACCGAAAAATCGAACGATCGAGAGAACGACTAAATATTTCTTGTTTCTAAAGAATTTTCCATTCTCTGATCAAATAATTCGTCCCTAGTTTTCATTCGTTTCCCAAATGAACTATAAATCATTTTCGTAACGCACGACCGGTCCTGCCGAGAATAATGTTGAATAATGGATTGTTTGGAGTTCGAAAAAGAAGAAGCACGAAAGTTCTGGCGAGGAATTGAATCGGTACAAAATACAGACGAATCGAACCGCGCCCAGGGGAGGACGAACAATGAGCGAACCGGAGTAGGGGGTTACGCATTCCTTCTATACGCGCACAAACGCATCGTGAATGCCCGTCGAACGCTCTTCGGGTTCGTTCCACCTCTGGAATACTGCCACGGAGCGCTCGTTGAACCGCAGACACTAATTTCCAGCGCTAATGAACCCCGGCGAGAAAAGCGCGGATTTCTTTTCACGATTCCTCGCGGCGTACGCTGCACCTCAGACGCGAGCGATTCGCGCGAAATGGATCGAAGAACGTTATTATATGCACGCGAAGAATTGCACCCGGAAGAGGTCAGTGGAATCGTCTAACGACGATGCATCTGAATGCGTTCCAGAAAACTGAGAAACTATGGACACGTTGAGGCCGGAAAGATATTTACTGAATGCAAGAGACATATAGGTGCAAACATTGTAATACGAACTGTACTTTTAATATCTTTTTATACTATTGCATACTGTGCGCATTTTGTAGTCTCTTGTACATTGAAATTTCCTATAAACCACGGTCTATTTATTAACGTTTGGAACGTAGGCGAACTCTGCTAAATAAAATAGAGTAGAAGTAGAGAATAAAAAATCGTAACAGAGGGCGATAAATAGCGGCAGAAACTCTAAGCAGCTCTTGCTGTTGAACTCTCGTATGGTAAAACATACGAACACGCGTGAGAGTGGAAACTACGTTGGTAACGTTACCACTAGTATCTGCTAGTATCCCTCAATGGTAACGTTACAACATCAGGTTATATGTTGCACTAATTTTATAGGTTACTTCCCCAGCAAAGGATAGTTTACAACTCTTACGATCCGAGAGTCTTTGTTTTCTTTCTTTTCCATTTCACATCTACATTTAGTTACTTTTTTATCGCGGCCCTCCTATAGCTTGGGTACCTCGGGATCGTTAAGCCCGTACTGTAGCTACAATTTTATCATAGCTACAGTCCCTGAGGGTGCCTTTATGGCTGGTGCAATTTTTTTTCTGAGGGCCCATAATTCTGTCAATACGGCCCTGGGTCCCAAAAATGTTATAACACCTTGAAAGGGGTGGTTCGGGAGGTGATTTCAAACAACCTTTTCCTTAGAGAAAATGTTGTCCGAGGCTTCGTCGAGGAGATATTAACAGAAAACCCCGACCAATCAGCGGTTACTCTATTGGCATGCTCGCGCTCTGATTGGTCAGTGTTTTCCGTTAATATCTACTCAACGAAGCCTCGGACAACATTTCCGCCAAGGAAAAAGTTGTTTCAAATCACACTCCGGACTACCCTCATCAAGAACTTCCAACAATTTTGGAACACCCTGTATATTGTCTATATACTCAAAGAATAGAAGCTACTTTCTCGACTTACCGAAGGGAGCCGACTGCTTCCGAAATTTCCCGAACTACCGAGTTCATGCATGCACTGCTCGTGCATCAGTGTGCGTTCATGTGCGTCTATTGCATGCAACGCTCCGCTAGATGGCACGTCAATGATATTTTCGTGACTAAATGCCAGATTGTACAATGCCCCGCCCAAATACAACTTGTTGTAACAGATTCCAGTGCATCAAGCGATGCGTGCATTTTCGAATGACTGCGTCGTTGCCTTAATGCTACCATCGGTGCGTCGCATACGATATTAATTATCAAGAATCGCATTGATAATCGAAACAAGGACGCAAAGGAGGATACGAATTACTCGAAGGTATGTACCGTATTAACATATATCGACTTCATTGACGCCTTCGAGAACCTCCGAATTCCTTCTCTCGAAAACTCGTTTCACAACTTGTAATTAGCTTCGGATTAATTGTATTATGACTAAAGGCATTAACGAATGTACAGTATAGTTATTATTAGCGTTGGTACGTAAGACTCGAGCGGTTTAAATATCCTCGATTCTGTAATGTTGATCTCACACGCCACGCCTTCGTTTTCTTAGTGTCTCTCCTCCAAGAAAATATTTCTCGGATTGTTCCATGAATTATATCATATATCTGACAGAGTCTGTCGTCATTATTACGTTATTTTCGAAGATGGTGCATGTAATCGTTAAATATTGACAATTTTTTCACACGATTTTGAAAGTTAAATAAAATTTTGTGTACTTTGAAAGAATTTGATCGGTTTGATTTTCTTCAGTTAATTTGTGAATCTATAAGCTTGTCAAAAAGTTCCATGTACTGAAGGGAAAACCGTCTTTGTCTTTTTCAGAAGAATCTCAGTCTAAAATTTATAAAATGTCCATTCTAGACGAGCGAGAGGACTACCTGAAGAATCCCTTTTTTGTCAAACACGAATACGGTGACTTTACGCCATTTTATATCACCGTAACCATCTGTTCTGTGCTATTCGCTGTCCTGTGCATTTTGAACATCGGATTCTGTTTCTGCTCTCGACATAAAAGTTATTGGCAGAATCGTCATACGGGTGAGTTTCTAAACAAAATTCATCTAAAAATATTGGTCTATCGCTTCAAACAAGCCTTTGTTTAATTGTCTTCCCTTTTTTCTGTTTAACCAGGAAATAGGTGGATTCAACCACTGTGGACGGTAATACCGCATAAAACGCCACCTCTAGATTTAAGCGAATTGGAGCCTGGGCGTACCTTCCAGCCAGAGACACGCGAGGTCTTGCAATATCACAACCCGAAATCGTATAAAACCTCACCGCAATCGCAAGAGTACATGGAGATGCAAAAACGTGAGAGTGAGATTTAATTAGATATTAACGAGCTAAAAGTAATTAGACGATAGATCTGATATTATACGTATTAACAAAAATAACAGAGCCTGAAAGTTATTAACGTCTAACTAGAACTATAGTTTCTGTTTCACTGTCATACAAACTGATACATTGTACAGCCAAAGTTAAGAGATAGTAGGTGTACAAAGTACAAAGGGTAAATTTTTGAAAATAGCTTAAGTAGAAAATTACGCCAAAATGGGACTGCACATATTTTGGCCAGCAACAACGTGCCTGACTCTTGTTGTGGTTTGCGTTATAATAGTTGTACTGAAATATGGATCGCGTATTTGCAAATTACGTCACACGGCATTGCCATCCGATCAGGAATGGGAGGGTAAAGCGTATTCTCGAAAACTCTCTGTCTCTATACCGTAAAAATAAGTAGTAATATCACCACGTGTTTTCAAAGATTCGTTTGCTTTATATCAAACTTTAAATCAAAACTATGCATTCTATATGACCACGTTTGCTCTATATCAGAGCACGACATTTTACATTTTTTAACTTTGATAAACAGAATTTAAGTGATTCGCTTGAATGCATATCAGAAACGTGATATCATTTCTCTCTAGTTTAACGGTAGTATAGCGGCATACCTTAAAAAATGAATGCTATATATCTGTATCTTTTATACGAAAATTTTTATATATTGTAAGTAATGCTAATAATTCCGTCCAATTATATAATCGTGACTTTTATTAAAATTTTATAATACGATTTACGAAAGAATTGTATCCGTCCCAGTTTCTGATATTTAATATTTTTCGTGTAATGGCAATTGTATCGATTACACAGAAACTTTTGTAACTTTTATATGCGTTCTTTTGACAAATAAAAGATGCTTGCCTTTGCGTAAAACGCGTACTTACTTCACGAGTAACCCTGGCAGGTGTCTATCATAGATGATAGGTAGGATATCAGAGGTGATCGTTGTTTTTATGTATAATATTTAGTTTTTCTTATTGACAACATTGGATTTTTATTACATGTGTAACGGTTACACAATTATTTAATAAGTAGATACATTATACAATTTCTGCATTCAGTTATAACATCAGCTTGTAAATAAATCACTGACGATTTCCCACGAACTACGAGAGATATTTGATTTAAGAAATGTTAAATTTGATTCGATTGCCTAAGCAACTAAAACCTCAGCGTACTTTCTACCCGACGCATCGTTTCCCCCGGAAGCCATTCCACGTTTAACCAACGCCATCGCGCGTTTTCATCTGCCGTAAGAACTTCGTCCAACGTGACCGATTAAACCAACAAAAAAAAAAAGAAAAAAAAACGCTCAACAAAATCCTTCCTCGCGTATGATTCTATGCCACTAACGAGTTTGAACTATCGACATGGTCATTGATTAAAAATCTCCAATGGCGCGATCAAGAGACTCACGCATCCACCGTTGCAAAGGCTTTTTTGATTACGTTTCGCGAGCACAGCGACAGATTAACTTTGAAAAACAAGTAAAACAAGCTTCTTCCTTCACCGTGAAATCTTTCGAGGATTCCGATTTGTTCAGACATAATTTTTTCATGGAAAGACACCTTGAAATCCGACAATTTCGCGGCGAATTTTTTTCTAATTTTTTTTTATTAAACAACAAATCGGAACCCTACTTTGAGAAGGTAATTAACCTCTAATTAGTAGCGTATTTCTTCTATCGATTCTGCTATGTTACAATGCAGTTAAAACACGGATAACCTCGATCGAGTTCCACACAGAGATGTGAAGCAGTGTTAATAATTACGTTTAGTAGACGTTTAATGACAGTAATTAGAAGAGACCATAGAACGTAGACAATGCTATCCTTACCCTATATCGATAGATTCGTTTATTTTATTTTTCTTCCCTTCGTTTTATGCGTAATGATGATATGCTGTATATACGTAATCTAGCTACGATCATCGGCACCGACCAACGCCACCATCGAATCCGTATAATCAACGTTTCGGTCGAGTATACGAACTTATCGTGTGCACCCCGGTATTATAACCTGAATCAGCTGACTTTATTCAACGAATTACTTTTGTTTGTATACATCTAGACTTAAAAACAAATACAATCTTGTATCTGGGGGGAAAGGTTTGATTTCTATAGTTTCAATGAAACGTCTCGTAGGGACGAGTTCCAATCGTTCGATCGTTCGTTACGGAAGTGATGCAAGTTTCGTTTATTTTTATTCAACGAATGTATGTTTGTTGTCATTAACGTAAGAACTATCCTTAATAATTCTAACAACTATTGCTTAATCATTTTTCTTCTCATTTCGTTTAACAATCCAACCAAAGTAGATACGATCGTAATTTTGCTCTGTCTAAATAAGACACTAAGTAAGAACTCGGTTTCTTTTTTTAAATGGACCCTACGCCTGCACTACTTGCATAACGAACGGCTCGATTAATATTAGCGTCCCGGCTCTACGAATTCGTTTGAGACTTTTCGTTACGTTCATTTGATTTTCATGCTCATTTGGCTTTCGTTATTATTTTAACTTTTCCATTCAGAGATAATACGAGACACATATAACAACTGTATACAGCGACGTTTCTTATATATATATATATATATTTATATATATAATTTTTTGTTTGTATGCAAGGAATACGTCTCGGTGAGAAGGGATCGTTGATACAATATCGGAGAAACGGTAGTAATTATCGAATCGTACTTCTTACATAAGGCAGCGGTTCCCAAACTTAGGGACGCGACACGAATAACGTTTTTTTTTTTAAAGAAATGTTCGTTTCCATCGTACCAGCCCGCTAAGGATGTATATGTAATTTTCGATACGTTCTCTTTTTCAACGTTTACGAGTTTCTCTAATTAACCTCATTCTTCCATTCATCGTAGAAAAAGTCGCACATGTTTTTTTTTTTTTTTGTTACTCTCATTAGCATCGCGTTTATCAAGCTTTACAAATATCGTTCAACTAACGATCGAGTACTAATGAAAAAGTCCGAGAAGTTTAGAAACCGTTGGATGAATATAAGACATAGTTTTAACATCGAACACTGTATAGTACCTACGCGAAAATCGAGAGATTGCGTCTCTATCTCACAAACATTGTACCTGGTTTTAAGTGTAAACACCGCAAAGTCGACGAAAAAAAAAAAAAAAAAGAAGAAAAACAGAAAGGAATAAGACGAAACGAAACCCAAACGAAGAGCGTGTCAGCTTGTAAACAATCGTACGATAAGGACTCCTTGGAAGGAGTTTTGTCGCGTGCAAACTAAGAGAACGAAACTAATCGAGGAGCCGACTACAGTACCGAACGCTCGCTATCGACGCCATCTTCTTCTTTCCCTTTTTAACCACAGGAAGACAAAGTTAATAAACATCTTAAGAACACAGAGATCGCGCGACCTTCTTTTCCTTCTTGATACGTTATTCTCTAATTAGGAGGGAGGGGGAAGGGGGATTTCTATGCATGCTACGATGGACAAATCGTATAACGTTGGAAACTCGAATGGGTTTTTCTTTTTCCCTCAACGACGTAATATTCTAACGAGAATATCTTTCATACAGAATCTCAACGGCAGTTGTGTTTCGTATTCTTGTAGCTAGGAGGTTTTTCTAATCGATCGTCGAGACAGTAGCACTTTCTCCAACAACCGAAACCGTTGTCTTGATTTTTTTAGAAAAGTTCTTTCCTAGAGAATTCTTTTCTCCTTATTCCAAACGAGATATTGGAAAATATTAGTCTGGTTATTCGCAGCCCCTCTGATACATGGCTAACAAACAGCAAGTGCGAATAATATAAGATTAGAAAAGTTTCTTCAATCAAACACGACAGCGAACGTTAATAACGAGAGAGGAAAGAGGAAATATGTCGATCTTCAACGGTTTCGCTATGCTACTGCGTCGAGGGCACGAATTTAATATTCACACGTAAATTGGTACACAGTAATTTCGGCGTCGGCACAACGCCGCCAAGAAGAGCATTATCAGGTTCGCCTAATACGCTTTAGTACGTCCGCGTCGCGGCTAACGACATTTGGCCACGCGTAATGGAAGTGATACGGAAAACAGCCCAACGCGTACTCTGTCGATAATTAATACCGACGGTCGGTTAAATACCGACAGCAAACGTATCCGAGAAATTCGGCTTCGCAAATTGTCGCGCCGTACGGTTTACACATTTACATATCTGGTTGTTTCGCAGACAGCAGCGTTCTGGAGAACCTTTATCTACCGAATTACGATCGCTGTCATTCTGGAACGCGGAATACAATTTGTTCGTTCGATACGCTCACGCTAGACAGTATTTATATTCGAGAGAATGAAAGTTTCACGTGAAAATGACAAGATTTTGTTTTCGTTGCCTGTTGCCGAAACAGTTTGCAGCGCGCTCCCTCGACGATTTTTCCAACTTACTGCTTACCCGACTTCTTGTTCGATCGTTCACCTGAAACAGACCAAAGTTTTCTGTTAGATTTATTTTTTTTTTTTTTTTTTTTTTTTTTTTAATGAAAATTCCGATTTCTACGTTTATTAAAATTATCTTTCTTTTTACGATTCGACGATCGCTACGAGATACAGAAACGCATTCTCCTTGGACGCGAGTTCTCCTATCCGTTCGGACGTTATACACGGCACATTTATTGCTTCTTTTGTCCGTGACCCCAAGGAGACGCTTCAATAACCTTATCTTTAACTCCGTCAATGCCATCGTCAAGCGTACTCGACGAGGTAAGGTGCCGTGACACTAGTGTCAATCTCGAGTACAACTAGAGTACAACAGACCACTGAGCCCCAGACAATGGGGTTGTTGGCGCGTCGTCCAATAAAATCTCGAGGAACGCCGTTTTTGCGTCGTTTCAACCGATGACGAATTACTTCCATTCGACCGCTATCCGTGAATCTAGAACTCCATTTTGATTCCCTTCTACGACACGGTGTGTGTACGTATTGATTTTACAGTTTGCATACATCATTAGGCGATTATAATAATTTCTGGTATTTCGCGCTCGTTAAAAACTAATCAAAGATGTAATGAAATAATTCATAACGAGGTTTTGACGATGTCACCGTCAACGAAGAAATTCTGAAAATATTTAGTTGGTACGTGATCCAGGGATGGGCAAAACCCTAGTCTTCGAATAAATGTCAAGTTTGTCGACGTGTTTGTCTCGTTTCTTTCTTTGGAAAATGTTCAAAAGAGGAAAGGAGATAGACAGATCGGCAGACTTCAGATTTATTCGAAACTTAGAGTTTTGCCCACCACTACCGCGTTATCCCTTCTTTACCTACCGAGTCGAAGCATCTGTAATCCTATCCTCTAGCGCGAGTTAAATACTTATAGGAGGTTTTAGATAAGGTTTCATTCGTTCTGGGTGAAAAAGAAAATTACTAGAAATACCTTTGGTGGTCTTCTTGGTGTTGGTCTCCGGTCTACACCTCTTGGTGAGTCGACGCGTCTTCTCGCAGCCAGCGTCGCTGTTCGCCTTCAAATTGTCCACTCTCGTCATCAGCTGATTCACGCATCCGCTCCACGTACCCTTTTCGTACCGGCAAGCTGTGCTCCCCGCCACGCAGAGTTAATCGTACCGCCATAAACTCCCATTTGCGTTCCAACCATCGTACAAGTTAACGCGACAACGGTGCATCTCGTGTTACGAAACAAGAACGCTAATTTCCTGACCAATCTTTTCAGACATCTGTGCCCTTTACATTCAATCATCTACTATTTATCCGCTATTTATATCTTTCCTTTCATCTAACTCTAGTTTAGGTGAAAATATTAGGTGATATTATTCAGGCGATCACGTTCATGACTGAAACCAGGACTTCTTACACTACGGGTCGCGTGATTTTAATGTAAAATATCGAACACTCTCTTTTATACATATACGTTCCCGAAGACGGTCGGCCATTTACAATTCAACTTCGTGACTCGAACGCGACAGCCGCGACGGAACTTCGCCGACGCATAAATCCGAAATATCCCCAAGCCGTCGCCGGATCGGAATTCTAGATGGCGCCGTTCGGACTCGAACCGAAAAGGGCAGAGCGATCAACCTGTCCCGTCCATTGAATTCAAAAGTCCCTCGGCCGAAAACGTTTCCGCGCGTTGAATAACGTGACCTGCGTTCGATGGCGCGACTCCAACGTGAGTTCTTTCCTTTTTTTTTTCTTTTATTTTCCGACCGCGACCATTTTCTTTCCTCCTTTTTTTTTCGGGTGCATTTCACGGCTTCCCGCGTGTAACTCGACGCCGAACAATAATTCCACTAGACCCGTGACCGTATGAGATGCGAGGCGGGAGAGGTGACGGGTGGAATTGAAAGAGTGAGTCACGGAAACCCTGTCGCCTGGTTGAATTTACGAAGCTGATTAGCGCCGAAACGAATGCACCGTTGTCCGAAATCACCGATAACTGGGACGCGACGTGTCGTTCTTCGAGCTCGTTTAATTAATTAAGACGTTCCACTAGGGGCGGGGAGAGGGGAAGGGAGGGAGGGAGTGGGGTGGGGTGGTGGTTCTCCTCGCTAATTAGCAGAGTCCATTAAGCCTCGTTCCATGCAAAGAACGCGGGAAACGTTCGATCGTGCCAGCACCCCCGGTAGATTAAACCGTATTAATTAGTCTCGCGAGCTGTTTGCGACCGATGGAAAATAAAAACGTGAACATTTGGATTATCGATACCGGACATGTTCGATTGATTTCGATTGGTGTTGGGGCGATGTGTCGCCGTTTCGTGAAATCCCGACGGGTCCGTTGGGCCGTGCATTGGACACGGATCGCGAAAGAAATACTTGTTCCGATTTTCAGGGACGACCGTGCTTGGATCGTTCGGAGTGTTTTCGCGGGGAAAAAAAGATTCATTCGTTATTTGTACATATTCTATCGGACGAGCGAAAAAATAGAGGCGATATAGCGCGTGCTCGGAGGTAGCATGTGTCGCGAAGCGAACCGACTGTGTTTTTACAAAGATATCGTCGAAGTTTACCATTTAAATTGTGTCGGGTCGCTTCGCGGAATGAATCGCTTTTTTACCCGCTTTTGTTGAATCGTAATGAAAGTCGCGCGGAAGGGAGAAAGGCTTCGCGGTGGGGTACGGAGACGTTGGGAGTGGTGGAGAGACCGCGTGGAGGGGGAAGAAGATGTCGCGAAAGGGGACAGAAAGCGTACGGGGGAACGGAACGACTGGAGGGGAGAAGAAGACGCCGGAGAGCGGAGAGAAATCACGTGGAGGGGGGAAGAGAACGCCTAGAGGGGAAATGGACCTCTTCGCAGGGGACAGAGACGACGCAGAGGAGGAAGAAATAGTTCGAGGGGAAGGTGAACGCGTAGAAGACGCGGAAGGGGAAAAGTGCGTTCTTCTTAAAAGCTACCACCGCGCGGTTGGTAAAAATTTGAACAATTTTTTATAATAAAAAGAAAAACGATTTGCTTACGCATGGTCTCGTTCGAACTATTCATCGAGTGAATTGCATTCAATCGTACGACTCGATTGTACTCCAATTGAGATTCAACCGATTCAAAAAATATTCCGATCATCTCGACACGATTACGATTTTTACACGATACGCGTTTCTTACGATTCCTGGGGATTCAAATTGTACGTTATTCGCTCTTCCGTATCGGGAAAGTGAAAATAATTATCTAACAAAGGAACCCCAAAGATATTCCTCCGTAGCGGATGTACGCGAATGGTAATGAAACAATGCTTGAAGATTTTTTTTCTTTTTTCTTTTTTTTTTTTTTTTTTAACCAAGGTATCGTATATCTGCGACAAGAGATCCACAGGAAACTTTCCAACGAACGAGTAATAATTTGTAGACCGATGGTACGTGTACCGCTCCATTGTCTCGCGTTCGTTATTCGTGTACTCGTCTGATTATACCGTTTAACGAACGAACCGTTACCGAGCCATCGAGGCACGGTTAAAAATCGCGACATTTCCCGGCCGTAACCAGCGGCATTTTCACCTCCGAATTATTAGCTTCGCTCGAAATACTTAGGAACGACGGTTCTGGACCCGAATACCGCGGAATGAAAGGAATACGGGGCATTCGACGCTGCATACCGGAACATTTAAAATCTTTACGCTTCGCGTGGAAACCGGAGCGGAGAGGTATCGGGAAACCGTGATTAAAAAAGAAAAAAGAAGAAAAATAAAAAAAAAAAAAAGAAGAAAGGTGGCACAAAGTCTCGTTACTACTATTTACCTTTCTTGCACTTCTTCTCGATGGTCTTTGTCGGCTCGCAGGACTTGTCGCCTTTCTTAAGGTTCAAGGTGCGGGACCGCGTGTTGGTTTTCGAGTCGCAATCCGACCATTGACCCTTCACGTATCTGCACGACGCGGGGCTGCCGGATGCTGCAACAGATGCGAAACGTCGATGGAGATACGGGTAAAGTGGCGTCTAATTTCGAGATCGATTCGTCGATTTACTTCTTTCATTCGAACGAATTTCTTTCGTAGAGATAGAAGATGATACTTATGATTGTAAATATTCGTCGAAGGTAACGTTTCTACGAACGTCAATTCTTATTTATCGTTCGTCAGCTCCTTGACTTTCAACGATCTGGCGTTAAACATTGGCGCACTAGATAGCATAATGCTGTTGACGACGACAGCGATTACGTAATTGATTAAGAACAGAAACTTATTAAGAATTCGTTTCACTTCGATGTAAAGAAAACGACATTACTTTTCGGTTTCTCTAATACATACTTCGATCGTAGATAATCTAAGCGTAACCACGTTGAAAATTCGGGCGTCGTGATTCGTACGCGATATTCGAAAGCTGAAATTTTCGGGTGGAGGTATCGGTGAAAGGGTGGCGAAAGAAAAGCGTCGGTTTCGTCCGTGGCCCGAAACCCCGAATAAATTTCCGAGAGAGGCGAATGATCTTAGCCGACAATGAGACACGTCGCGCGTCGCTGGCTGGATATTTCAATTGTATTCGCGATCCTGGCCGCGGGAGAGAAAATCCCGAGAGATTAGAAAGAGCCGCGACGAAACAAAAGCGCTTTTTCATACGTCTATACGACCCGAGGGGACCGACGTGATCGCGAAACGATGCTTCAATTCCCTGCCGTTACCGCTCGACGTCGCGCGGTGCTCGAAATCTAGACCAAAGTCGAATTTTCGATTCTCACGAATGTTCCGACGTCGTTTCTTTAGCTCACGGGTGGAAAAAATTAATATCATATTCGGGTTCAGCGTCCCCAAAAACCTCGAAGACGATTCCAATGACGCACGAGCGACCCAGTAATAATTATAAGGGTAGTTCTTAGAGTTACCCTTTGGGGGGGGGGGGGGGGTAGCTCTAGAGACTGAAATAAAGGCCTAAGCTTCGATAATTAATTTTGAGAGTGTCGCGAAAGGTATAGGATTTCTTTTTACAGAGAGTTTGTTTAACACATATCGAAGTACGAACAAAAATTGTTGTCTTGTAATTTTAGTACGAAATGGCGGCGCCGATGGGAGTCGCCAAAATTAATTTTTTTTTAAACGACCTCATGGGAGAACGGTTTTTTCGCCGTGCACAACATTCGGAACAAACTACCGATAAATTTTATAACATATACACCGTTGGCTGTAGAAGCACGTAGCAGTCTTTTTGTTTAATGTGCACTTTCGTGTTTATTAACGATTTACTGTTTATTTTTTGACCGAAAAATCGGTTAGTGTGCTGTTTCTGCAATATTTGATTTAAAAAAGAAAACTCCGTACTTCTATAGCCGACAATATATAGATTATAAAATTGTTCGGTTGTTTGTTCCGGATTTTAAAAAGAGTAAATTTCGAAGACTCGCTTTGTCGTTTTATACTAAAATTCTAAAACAACAATTTTTGTTCGTACTTCGATATGTGTTAAAAACAAAAACCTCCTTTAAAAAGAAATCCCGTTCCTTTTGCGACACTCTCAAAATTAATTATCAAAGCTCAGGCCTTTTTTTCGGTCTCTATAGTGGTGTTACCCTCAAGAAAAATTCTTTTTATTCTTCATTGGTGCGTGTATATACCGTATATTAAGATATGAATTTGTACAAATATCCGTAGTCCAACTATCACGAAAATTCCGCGATCCGTTGGGAACCAAGTTTGCACCGAGGAAGGGATTTACTGTCGGTAACCGATTGGAATTAGAACCGAGCGTTCTCCGGTAGCGTACCACCCTTTGAAGCGTTTGCATCATTTAACAGTCAAAGTGCATCGTGTCCGAGAAGACCCGGTCGGTGAATTAACGCCGGCGATATAACTTTCAATGAATTCTTACCGCGAGCTCCCCAGAGCGTCCTCAACGAGGAAAAAAAATTCTAGGTACGGCGCCGTTAAGACACCCTCGTATAAATCATCGAAAGTTTCATAATTGGCTGTTACTTTGTTAAAAAATGTAACGGGTCGGCTACTCTCATCGTTCTTCGTTTCGTTCACCGGCTGCCGAAAGTCCGCGAAGCTACGATAATTAAATCGCTGGGGAATATTCGGCCGGCGTTGTTAAAAATGAACGTGGGAGGACGTTTCCTTTATAAGTGGCGCGTTTATGTAGCGTTTGTTGA
This sequence comes from Hylaeus anthracinus, assembly GCF_026225885.1. Taxonomy (NCBI): domain Eukaryota; kingdom Metazoa; phylum Arthropoda; class Insecta; order Hymenoptera; family Colletidae; genus Hylaeus; species Hylaeus anthracinus. The sequence continues at coordinate 13,935,941 of NW_026535289.1, forward strand.
ACGATCAAACGCGATACGTATCGCGAGCGTTAATGAAAAGTGTGCTTTACGATCGACAATAATGGAAGGTTACGGGCCGGTTGGGTGTTGCGTTATTATACGGAATTAAATTTTACGTTTTAAAAAATGCGATATTAATTTTACGGGGCGTCCAGAGTATGGGATTACGTGTCGAGCAATTTCCAATAAAATTGGATCGTAATTGGTTGTAGAATGAGCCTTCGGCAATGTAACACGTATTGTTGCTCGCTATTCTCGTTATATCTTTATGAAAGTGTTACGAATAGATCGCCGAAGTTGCGCCGAGAAAAACGAGTCCAAACACGGCTATGTTCGAACCACTTTGAATCATGCGTGAAAAAAGCGTAATGAAAGTTATGCGAATAACGTATAATTTAAAAGTAGTCCGAACCGGGTCGTGTTTGGGCTCGTTTTCATCGGCAGAACTTCGCCGATCCGTCGAAGATATTCTCGCGAAGATTGCGAAAGATAAAAATCCAAAGATTATTGTAAACGAACCATTGGAAGATTTAAATTAAAGAGATCGACGAATAAGGGCCCATCGAGTCGATGGTTCGTTAGTTTCGCAGTTGTATCCGTCTTTGACATCGAGACAGATTTTTAATTAAGCTTGATTATCCGATACCTCGTTCTTTGGTGCCGCGAACGGTTCGCACGAGAACCTCCTTGTCGTCCTCCTCCCAAAGGTCGGACTCCGCCTTGGCGTTGACGACGATCATCAACAGGGTGACACCCACCAGCGTCAAACTCCACCACAGCTTCATTCTGCAGAAAGAAAGAAGAGAAAACGTTCTCGTTAATCTTCGCCCTATAATTACCGTCGTTTTAATGGTTACACGTCGCGACGCCGAGGACACGGTCGGATGGGCTCGAACAACGTGCGAAAAGAAAGCGTGTCTACACGGAACCGTCGTTTCCTCGTATCGGCTTCGACATTTACCTTTTCGCGACACACGATACGAGCAATATCACGCGAGACACGATACGAGCAGTGATCTTCGGTGATTTACGAACGAAAGGGATTTGTAATTTAGGATACAGAATATATAATTGTTGTAAATAGACTGCGGATCTTTATGCAAAATAAAATCTTCGCGAAATTGAACTAAATTGAATCGAAGAAAAATTGAACCTAATTAGGAATTTATTTTATTTTGCAAATGTTATAATATGAACTTTTTATTATCGATCTTTTTTATATTCTTGCAGATTGTTTGCATTCTGTAGTTTCTTGCACGTTCGAATTTTCTATAGATGCATAAAGATCCGCAGTCTAGTTATAGACTATGAAACGAGCCTAACCGGGATCTCTCATTCAAATCGCGCTGCGAGTTTGAAAATGTCCAGAGAACTGCTTCAAAGATCTCTTTCTATTAATTGTTGGCTAATTGAAACGAAGACCGGTTAAATAACCCACCCGGGAATACTCTAGCTTGGAAACCGTACAAATGAAAATTTACCGCGTCTCTACCACCCTCCCCAACCCCCTACAGGAATATTAAATATCTACTCGCGGAACGGTTGTAATGCAGATGTATGTGTACCGGTTAAATCGTCATGTTAATTAATAGGGAAGTGCGGGGGCGAGAAAATTATACAGAAAGCAATTCGTCCGCCCTTCCATGAGAGGAAACCGTTCGTTTGTCTCTTACGCTGCCGCAATTACTGGAATTTTTTCCAGTTGCGTCGACGATTTCGATTTCGACGATCGATCCCGATGTAACAATCATACGCATTTATCTCGTTACGCGGAACATACATAATTCTACTCTACTCTAATTCTACTATACTCGAATTCTACTATACTCGAATTCTACTATACTCGAATTCTACTATACTCGAATTCTACTATACTCGAATTCTACTATACTCGAATTCTACTCTACTCTAATTCTACTCTACTCTAATTCTACTCTACTCGAATTCTACTCTACTCGAATTCTACTCTACTCGAATTCTACTCTACTCGAATTCTACTCTACTCGAATTCTACTCTACTCGAATTCTACTATACTCGAATTCTACTCTACTCTAATTCTACTCTACTCTAATTCTACTCTACTCTAATTCTACTCTACTCTAATTCTACTCTACTCTAATTCTACTCTACCGTCTAATCGATCGAACTTGTTCAGACAGTAAACTCAGTTTGTAACGACTCTGTAAGTAGAATCTGGATTTATTGTAAATGTGATATCCATAGCTTTTGGAATATATAAAGTTTTTGTAAGCAGATTGTGATATTTTCATTAACTCTGAGACGAAAATGAATGATTCGATGGACGAAACGAACTTGTATATGTCACGCTGACTTTGCGAATCGTTTTGCAGGTTGTGGTGAAGGAAGTAGCGAGTACAGGCTCGGTAACATATTTTTAAAGAAATTTTACGCGGATTTAATATCATTTTTCTTAAAATACCGTAGCCTATGTTGCTCCAGAGAAAGCAAGAAAGCTACTATTAGAGTTTGCTATGAATCCCATTAAGTAGTTTTTCAAATTTTTGTGAGCATCCAAACAAACGCTGTCCCTTAATGTAACAGCAAGATCGTAAAGTTTACCTCGGACGGGAACGGAATTAATTTCCACGCCCGGCGAGAATACATTCCAGCGGTAATTAGTAACCGTAAATGTAACGCGGCGAACGCGAAATAAACGGGTTTATGCAGAAGCTCGATGGTCTCGGTGATCCATCATGATTTCGAAAAATTAAGTCGAGCCCAGCTGCGTGTAACATTCGCGTCCGAGCGAACGGGTACATTGAATTAATGAAACCGCGCAGCCTACGGAGGATAATTGAAAGAATCTCTTAATTCAACGGCTCGGCGAAGGTAAATACATTAGCGAGCGAACGAGGTAAAGCCCCAACAAGTAACACCGCCGACGAAACCCGTTGGAAAACAATGAAATAAAGGAAACGTGTTCCTTTCTCCAGTACTGCGTGAGAATCGCTCCGGGTAAACGAACGTTGGTCGTTCCAGGAAAAATTGAATATTTCCCGGGAATTAAACACTAAGTGTCGTTTAATTTCCTCGAGAGAGTGATTATCGATTCGTTCGCCTAACGACACCGGAGACTCGTGGACGATACTTGTAGACGGAAGAGTACAAGTCGGCGGGTGGAAGCTATGTAAATTTGTATCGTTTCGCGTCGCGGAGTTAATACGAAACCGTTTCAGCCGATGTCGCTCTGCCCGAGGGAACGTCCCATGAAAATTCATAATTCGAACCGTAGCGTAATTGCCAAAATCTCGAATCAGAGAGTCCAGTTTTCGGTTGACGCGATCACGTTTGGTTGTACTCGTTTCGTAATTGTGGATCACAATCACAAAGATTTCCGTGTGAGATCAATTGAAAAAATTACCAAGGCCACCTTACGGCATACCTGAACATTTCTCAAGGTTTAAAAAAAAAAATGAAGTAAATTCTTTACTATAAAAATATATATATATATATATATATATATTAATGAAAGACCCAAAGAATGAACAAAAAAATATATATTAATGAAAGACCCAAAGAATGAAAAAAAATATATATATATTAATGAAAGACCCAAAGAATGAAAAAAAATACATATATTACTCAGAACCGCCCCGAAATATTTTATTTATTTATTACGAATTTATAGTTTTTTTTAGAATTTAATTTTAGAAAATTACAGTTTTAGAAGATTACAGTTTCTCGCGAATAAAGATGTTTTGTTCTATCGCGGAAACGCGGAAAGGATGGCCAAGGGAGCCGACGACGTACCGGGAACGAGGTCGCTGCTCCGAACGGACGGAAAAGACGGCGATGATTTTTTAATGCCCGCGGGAAAGCTCGTCCCCGTCGATCGTATCATAAGCTCGTTTCGACGAAAGGGACGTTAATTAATCTCGCGTAGCGGCTGTTCATAGCGACGAAACTAGCTTACAACTTTTTTCATTTATAATTAAACCGGTTCCGCTCTCGTTCGTTTCTCGAGTTCGGGGGCATTTACATCGTACTTCGCTCCGAATCTTGATAAGCTCGAGGGAGACGGTCAAGTTTTCCATTTCCGAGGACTTCGTTAATATTTATGACGCGGGGTTGGGGAGGATAACATGATCGTTCGGGTACGTAGACAATCTTCGTCTTCTTGTCGAACGTTAATTATCGTAACAGTGGCGCGATTCTTTCAGAAATTCCTCTCTCTCGACTCTGTGAAGAAACGGATTTCGGTGAGACGACAGTCTGAGGGAAGATACTAATTTTTTTTTTTTTTGTAGACGATTTAAAATTAATATTGTTCGTTTGTTTTTGAGTTTATAACGCTTAAAAACTTGGAAAGCTACTGATACATGACTATTCCCTTCCCCTTTATTTACTATTGCACTGTGTTATTCCTTATTTCCTCGCCTCTAGGTTTTTCCCATACTTTATATTCCATACTTGATTTGTTAGCCAACCCTAATCTAACCATGAAAAAACCTGAGCTGTCCCTTAAAACGTCCCTTAAAATTAATCGACAGCTGTTCAGGTTATTTTTCTCGAGTATCTATCCAACATATTTTGATTATTGTTTGAATCGTACCGATCGCAGGACGTTTATCAAAAGGGACACGCGTATCAAAAAAATGTACAGATTTAAGATGAATACGGTACCACGTTTGTCATACTCAGACTCTGAACGTTTTTTAAGAGGGAATAATAAAATGTCCCGGCCTGTGTATATCGCGCACGCCGTGCATCCGCCGCTCGCGACACGAGACAAATGATGCAGCCCGAGAGACTGTACTCGAAGAGGGATTGCTTCGAGGACCGAAGAAAAATTACTCGTTCGCGTTGCGTTGCATCGCACGCGGGAACTTCGTATCAGCATTTCCGCGAGGATTCCTTAAAAAAGTAATCTCGTGAAATGAAAATCGATGAAGCAGATGTTAGATGAAATTAAGCAGGGGAAAATGAACGCAACAGAAACGGTTCGTTTATCGATTTCAGTGATTTGCGTTTAATAGGAGAAAACTTATTCGTCGGAGCTACTGAGAAACAACGACGCACTCGCGACGACTAGCATCGCACGGTAGCGAGATGAGGAAATTCGTGTATCCTATCGCTTTAAATAAAATATTCGGCATGCAAATACAAATGTAATTCGCAACGCGGAACTGTAATTTTCGAGGAAACTTCGTTTCCACGAGTCTCTCAACCGCTCTGGAAAGTAGGAATCGTCCAAATTTCCTTGTCGGTCGTAATAAATGACTCCTATTGTTGTTACAAATCGCTACTGTCGCGAACAGTAATAACGGATCGCTGAGGGAGCAGAATCTGGCGAAATTCGCCGCGAATTAGGCACCCGTGAGAACTCGGTTGGACATATATAATATATATGTATATATATATATATATATATATATATATATATATATATATATATA
>NW_026535289.1:13941368-13941675 GCF_026225885.1 Hylaeus anthracinus
TATATATATATATATATATATATATATATATATATATATATATATACATGTCCGCGCGAAAAGTGGCTGGCGCCGCGAGGAACACTCGAAGAATGAATTTTAACGAGGTAGGCGCTAAGAGAATGGGCGCAAATCGGCCCGAAACCGGCGACGAAAAGTTTAATAACCGCGCGTTAATGAACGCCAGCTGCAGTTCCGCGAATCGCCCGCCATTTCGCGCCGCCTGCATTCTTATGGGGTGAAAAGAACGGCCACCGAAGAGAGAGAGAGAGAGAGAGAGAGAGAGAGAGAGAGAGAGAGAGAGAGA
>NW_026535289.1:13941685-13944682 GCF_026225885.1 Hylaeus anthracinus
AGAGAGAGAGAGAGAGAGAGAGAGAGAGAGAGAGAGAGAGAGAGAGAAGCTGGCGGCTGAGAGATGGCAAAAGTAAAAGGAAAAAAGAAAGCAGAAGGGAGAATCGTGAACGCGTCGCGACGAAAAATCGAGAAAAAACGAACGGCGCGAGAAGTAAACGAGAAGAAGAAAAGGTAGGGGTGGAAAATAAGGGTACCGTCGGAGAAAAGGGGATTGCCGGCGGAAGGGAAGCGTTTCTAGAGTTTATTTAACGAACTAAGTAAATGAAACGTGCTCGTCGCGATGATATTCCCTTGGCGTGTCTTAAATTAAAAAAAAAAAAAAAAACAAAAACAAAAACAAAAACGAACAAGCGAACGATTAGAATCGAGAAAATATTCCATTAAAATTCTGGGATGTACGTTCTTATCGTACGCGCGACCGACGGATCTTTGCGCGAAATTAAATCTTTGCATACGTATGAATTTTTTTTTTTTGATACTTTTTTTTTTTTTTTATTATTGCGCACCACGTGCATTTCGCGACCGAGATGTAACACGGCGAGAAACGTCTGAATGAAGAATTCAGAGAAAAACTTGGTACCGCGGTATGAATAGAAGATTAGGGGGGGGGGGGGGAAAAAAAGCGAACAAAGGTATTCGATTTTCGTCGAATCAGCTCATATTATCCGTTGAGGGACGAAGGAAAGTAATTAGTCGCTCACATTAAGCTCGAGACAAACGAACGGTAACGACACCCGACGTAACGAGAACATTATACCAGCGGTTCTCCAAAATGGCGTCGTCATCGAGGTCCACTTGCGCGGAAATTTCTATCAAGCCGGCAACGTGTGCGAAATTTTCCCTCGTTACGATTCTCCGGCGCTCGTCGATCTCTCGAAATCCGTCACGGTGATGCTCCTCGAATAATTTCAACCGATCATGCACGTAATCAATGTTACGAACTCGAATACTTCCAGCTTCGATTCGGCACGCAATCGAGCGTTCCTATCGGGGCACGAAATATTCAATAAACCGTAATGCATTCGTAATACAATCTGGCCATCCGGGGAATTTAATACGCTGCAAAGAACACGCGCCATGGCAATTTCTGCTGGCCATCTGTCACGATAATTATTCGCTTGTATTAATTATCGATATTAACGTTTCGGGCGCGACGTGCGGCCGCCTTTGATTTCGAACCCGTTTACATCAACTCTTCTCGCAAATCGGCCGGTTTTTCTCCCGTGTTCGATTCAAAGAAATGCGGGAATACCGTTTGCGCGATATTCAGCTTTTTCATCGTTGAAGCGGATTAACCTGTTTATAAAATTAATGGTTCGTATTAAATATGCGCACGCGAATTAACTTTACACGTGTACATGTTTAATAACGCTTATTTGAAAACATTCGTACGGAATTACGCGACTGACGATATAGCGTTGCTTTATTATTAAATATTTCAGCAGTCCGTCGAGTAGCTGCTCTCGTTCTCGTTCGAGCAAGTCGAGATTCGCGATCGTTCTTATTATCGTTTTCGTCTCGACGATGATCTTCGGCATATTTTTTCTGGACAAGACTTACTTCCGACAGTCGACTCCGAGACAAAAATTGTCAACTCACCGGACGAAACGAACTTGTATATATAACGCGAACTTACAGTTTCAAAATCTGTACAATACCTTTCGAATTCTAAATTTCTACGTGCTTAACGCTTCGAATCTACCAGCAATAATGTTTCCTTAGGTTTCGTTTCTTTGGAACTAGAAGTGTCAACAAAATGACGAATCTTCGAAGTCGATCGAAGCTCAGCATTCGCACAGAATTTGGAACGTAGAATGCTCGGGAAGCATCTCGAGTTGCTGGTAGAAATAAAAAAAAAAAAAAAAAAAAAGGCCTCGAGTGATCAATAACGACTCTGATAGATCTCGAAAAATAAATAACGACTCTGACGAATCTCGCAAAAGAAAAAAATAATTCCTCGGGGTCAAAGGGTCGGACACGTAGAGTCCGATGGCGCGTGACGATCCATAAGAATCTCAAGAAAATTCGATGTCGGGGTATCGTGAATACGTGGAGCAAAACGATGTAACGGGCGCACGACGACGAAAATTGCGACGCTGCGCGCATCGGCCCTGACCGATCCCGGCCGCGGAAGCGGCAGATTGATTTGGCCGTTAAAGGGTGCGCGACGACACGCATAAATCATTGTTTCAAGGTCCTTCCTCGGAAAGCGCGCGCAGCCGAGCCGTTTCGAGAGCGCATAATGTGCAACGCTGGGAGAGAGCACGTCTTCAAAGGGACTCTTGAAATTGATCCGCTTGGAAGCACGCTGGGCTCGGGAGTAAAGGGGAGGTTTCGTGTGCACGCCAGTGGCTCTTAACCTTCTTAAGCTTATGGCGCAAAGTTTACAAGATTTTTCACTTTTACGGCCCATGGGGCACGGTTTCAAAAGAAGAGGAAAAAAAAAAAAAGAAAACACACCTGGCACGAGTCTCCGACGCGCATAATTCTTTTTGTATACTCGGTGGGCTTTCGGGGTATGATTCCGCAGACGAAAATGGGAAAAATGGGAAAAATGAGAAACGATGAAATTCGGTTCGAGACCTCGTGAAAATTAATTCCCTTTGATCCTTTGACTGCGGAGGGCGGAGGAGAAATGTTTGTATTCGTTTAATCGATTTAAAAAAAATATCGGCTTACAGGCGACGACGAGAAGAAACTTTTTTATATTTACAGTTTCATCGTAGGACGCTTACTTTCGGAAAGAAAAATTGTTAAAGTTAACAGTTCGTTGGAAAAATTGAATTTCAGGAAAAACGGTCTTCTTAGTTTTGAATTTTTATCTCTGAAACTGAACGTCGTATGAACAAACTGTAAAGATAAAAAAGTTTCGTCTTATCGTCCTCTGTGAGGTAATATTTTTTAATACATCGACAAATGAGTAATCGTCAACCAACCATGCTCTCGTTTTCACTATTTCAAATGTAATCGAATTCATAGAAAAACGGTCTTCTTA
>NW_026535289.1:13944692-13959921 GCF_026225885.1 Hylaeus anthracinus
TCATAGAAAAACGGTCTTCTTAGTTTTGAATTTTTATCTCTGAAACTGAACGTCGTATGAACAAACTGTAATTATAAAAAAGTTTCGTCTTATCATTTCCAATAAACTGATATTTTTTTTTAAATTCTACGTCACTTGGAATTTCCAGCAAAGATCGTCCCGCAGTGAAAGGGTTAACTTAATTCTCATTCACTTGAAGCACATTCGAGAAGAAAAAAAAAATACTCCAAGAGGTAATCGTGCCAATTCGCGGGTCTGATTTCGTTGGAAATTTAACCGGATCTCGAGACGAGTACGCGGAACCTGAATTTAATGTTTCATTGAAATTCGTTGAGTCATTTCGATGTTATCACGTTAACAAGCGCGCGTATATAAGTACTGTCCGTGCGCGAGATGAATGCGTCTGGCGACGCCCGTAGATTGCGGCGCTCTTTTAAAATCGCGAACTGAAGGGCCGTTTTACCTCATTAACCCTAAAGAGACTACATAACTCCGTGACTATATAATGCGATAAAACCGTCCTCTGCTATGCAGTTCTAAGAGTGGCAAATCTAAAGGCACCGCCAGACGCATTCTTCCGGACTGCGAACAGTAGGTTGCGTTCGAACGCGGCAAATGGATTCCAATGAAACTTAACACTTTACCGACCGGTAGTCGATTAACACGTTGACTGCCAGACCAATAATCGTAAAAATTCCTGCTAGGCTAAAATTCGGTTTCTATACAATTAGAAATGATACAATTTACCATTTGTGGTAAAACAGATCTCTACAACCTCATTAAAATTCATTAATCCTACCTAGATTCATTTCCTTTAACGCTACACCTTCGGAATCAATGTATTTAATTCCTTAGCGAATATCCTTGTCACCCACGTATGGGTGACGTGGCGCTGAATGTGTTAAACGACTTTTTGTCCCCAACGCTCACCGACCGGTAACTGCTACGGTACCCAGCAAGTATTTGTTACTTTCAATTGAGATACAAGTTGCTTTGCTCTGGAAGCTCTCGTATTTTTATACGATTCCCGGTGCCACGGAAGATCTGCTGCCGCGCGGTCGGTAAAGAAGGCCATAGGATCTCGAACCTCTACCGGTCGGTAAAGCGTTATTATCCAAAATGAAAATTGAGCTTTTCGATTTTTCTCGTCTCTTCTTTCTCTGAACAGAATTCAATTCTACATCGAATAATTTAAACCGAATAATTTTTCTCGAAATATTTAGCTTCTGCGTTCCATATTCGCATAACCGGTCGCATAAACGCCCCGTATTCCATATATCCTTTCTTTCCGTATCCTACGGCCACGGCCCCATAGCCACGGTAACCGTAGTAGAGAACGTTTTACGAACGTTCCACGAGCGGTCGTTCGTTCCCGTGACTCTGTTTCTTGCATCGGACGACTATTTTTCTCGTTGGTCACTTTCGTTCGCGTTCTAGGCCAGCGCGAGTCCGGCTAACAATAGTGACGCGAGCATTGTGCACGCGTCTATGGCTCGTCGCATCGATCTTCGCTGTGTCGATACAAGCGCGGCGAGCACGAGGGAAAAATATTATTCCCGACGCGTTCGGTAACGTATGAGGCCGACGAAGTTATCGACAGACGAAATTGTTGCCGCGCGTACGCTGGTTTCGTTGTACGAGAAAAAAAGAAAAAAAAAAAGGAAAAAAAGCGGAAATAAAATAAAAGCGTACGCAACATTTCGAACAGCACTTTTGGCTGGAAACGATTAAATCCCGCGCCGGACACCGGTCGTTCCCGTTCGATTGTCCATCGATGGAATTTTGAATATTTGTGAAGCTTCGGTTAAAGACTGCGCGCATGGTAACGTCGGAAAACGTTTCCCGAACAGGGACCGCCGAAATTCTTATCTACATGCAAATTCCGAGGGATAAACGATGCACGATTATTCGTCACTCGTTTCATAAAATTTCGAATTTACATCGGAATGAATAAATGTAACCCGACGGTGGATAAATAAAATTGCGCGTTATCGACTGTTCGAGGGAACGAAAAGAATGACGTTGCCGCGTGGGATAAACAAATATATACCCGTGGAAAAAGTAATAACCAAAGGGGAGAGGTGGATTGTAATTAATAGCCGAAAAAATAAAGTAAATCCAATTTTACGATACCCGGCTTACGCCAATTTTGCGTCATTGTACGTTTTTGCATTATTCTTTCTCCGGTATTCGCGTACTGGCATTAACGATTCGCGTTTTAGCCGATAGCCTGTTAATCGGCTTTGTGTCGTGGCAACCGATCCCGTCGTTATATACGAAGTATGAAATATTATGTGAATATTGGTCCAGATAAAACGTTGCGCCGTTTTAAATAACCACAAAGTTAAAAGAATCCCAAAGACTTTTGTTTAGATTTCAATTTACATACGATACACCTGTTCTCATCGACGGTCAAGGTAAACGGTGTTTGTCAGCGATTCGGCACGAGTTTTGCCGAATTAACGTCGAGTCAGACTGCACGACACGGACTGGCACGTTCCGGCAACGACACGTACCGGCACCGACGCGACAAAACGTTCGAACGTTTCAAGTTTAAGCGTTTTAATGGAACTATTCGTTGACGGAACGTTCAGGTCGGTGTCTGTTAAGTGCGAATAGTTCCGTTATAAACGCTAGTTTTAACGGTTCGTCGCGTCGTTGCTGGAACGTGACGGTCCGTGTCGTACAGTCTGAACCGACCTTTACGGATCGTGTTGTAACCAGGCGAGCGATAGCGTATTGAGACGCAGCGGTACCACAACAGCACACACGATTTACACCTGGCGCCTGTTATACCTCTTTCCGAAGAAGTCCTTGTTCCGGCAAGAAAAATTAAATTTCAAGCGAAACGATATACGAAGGTGTCGAATCAACTTTCGTCCCCAGAACTCGCCGCTAGAAAGTACCGCGATAATCACGACAGCATCGATGACACCCGTGATTGAAAACTGCGGGCTGGGATATTGTTTTCGTTTTTTTTTTTTTTTTTTTTTCTTCTGAAATATTATACGTGGAAAAGCTACAAGCAATAAAATTCCCGTTTAGCCGAGCACACTGGTACGCGAACCCGACCGCTAAAATAACCGTTGATATTTATTTCTGTATCCCTTTGCGTCGTCCATGCGTGAAAGCGCTCTTTTAACAGGGAATTCGAGTCGGTGTGCTCGATGGAAAATTGCACGACGGGCAAAGGGTCGAGAGAGAGCGTTGGTAAGCACGGTTCGACGGAGTCAACGATCGCGGCCTAACGAAATCTGCGAACGAAACCGAATTCTTTCGCACCGTCGCGGCGACGACCACCACGACATGGAAACGAAGTTTTTCGGTCTCGCGTTACCGCTGATGGCTCGCGGCGCGGTGTTATTTGCGCGATTGAGTTACTCTCCCAAGAGTAACGTCGATTAATCACGTCGATTAAGACGTGGCGCGGCTCCGGATCCCCCGGAGCTACGCGATGATGACGTTCCCGGACAAACTCGAAAGAAAATGGCAAATGGGTGCTGCGAAGTTAGCAAATGTAAATTTTCATCAAAATCAAATTACATTCGTTTGTCCGCGATTTGTCCGCGTTTGTCCAACCACAATTTTCAGCTGTCCACCTTTCAGAAAAAAGTTACACCGCAAAACAAGCCATTTGAAGTCGACACACCTATATACACCTTTTTTGGGGTTTCCTTAAAATATGTGCCTCTCCACATTTTCTTCACTGATCTTTTTCGTTTGTCCAACAAGTATTTTCGTTTGTCCACCGCTCAGAAAGAAAGATACACTTCGATTAAGGAGAAGTTTGCCAGCGATACACGCTCGGTTGCGGGTCATTCGTTTTATCGATTTTCTAGCTAATTATTTCTCTCTGCGATTGGGTAATGTGCTACTGGTCGTAGCAAATACGTCCCGTTTAACGTTTCGCCTACGAATCCTACATTTATACAGGGTGTCCGAAAAGTCGGGGAGGAGCCGAAAATGAGGGGTAGCTGAGACGATTCTGAACAACAATTTCCTTTGCAAAAATATCGGATGGGGCTTCGTTGAGGAGATATTAAGAGAAAGGCCCCGACCAATCAGAGCGCGAGGATGCCGATGCAGCGCTCGCGGTAGCCAATGAGCGCGGCCGCCTAGCGCGTAGCCATCGCTACCGCGGCCGCTCGAACGGTCTACGCGCGCTCTGATTGGTCGGGGCCTTTCTCTTGATATCTCCTCAACGAAGCCTCGGACAACATTTTTGCAAAGGAAATTGTTGTTCAGAATCGTCTCAGCTACCCCCCATTTCCGGCTCCACCCCGACTTTTCGGACACCCTGTACATCCAAATTGAACAATTCTACGATAAGATTTGTTAAAAACGTCCAAAGATCAACTCGTTTCAATGATCTCGGGATAGTTGCAAGCTCGAAAGAGGGAAGCAGCGCTTCGCTGAACCTGATGCACGACGTCACCGCGAGAGAACTGTATTTGTTATCGGAGACGCGATCCGGTTATCGTTATCCCAAGCACCCGGGAAACTACGCGAGGAAACGTTGTCCGAAGGTGAGCTGCATTTTATGAACTATCAGAGACGGTACGGGGTCCTTCTATCCTCGAGGAGGCGTTTCGGTTGAAGTAAAGCCGGGTGTCGGGGCCGACTGGCTATAAAACTGAAATTTTTGCGCGGCGGCGTCGTTCGGGAACGGTTATTATTGCTGGAACAATCGAACAAGTCTCTGTCACGAGTTTTACGGACTCGACCTAACTCTCTTCAGGTAGGGCGAGGGACGCACCGAAGTCGAAAGAACTGTGTTTGGATATCGTTCGGAACACGTGTCGTTCGACGAACCGAACGCCATCGCGATATTAACTTTTCTTTCATTTTGCGTGTTTTATTCGACGACTTCGTTCGACGAAATGTAGTTCGATCGATGAAAGGCAGGAAGTGTGGAATAATATAGTACGAGTAATAGTAAGAAGGAAGAGAGAGAAGGGCATTGAGATTGAGGGAGAGGGAGGGATAGAAGAAGAGGGGTTGAACTAACCCCGTAACCGTAACGTAAGGCCCTAGATTTTAAGATTAGCAGATAAGGAAAAGGGGAAATATCGTGAGGGAAGGGGACTAATGTAAAAATCCAGAATTAACAATATTCAGCAGCGTTAGTTCAGCGGCAGTACTGTCGGACCACCATATTGCTTCTTTTCGTCGCGAAATACTGCTGAATATTATTAATTGTGACACAAATAAGCAAAAGTAGACTACCTATAGGAGCTTGCGCACAAGTTTGAACATTTATCTAGCGGAAACGACTACTGGAAGGTCTCAGATTTGCATTGCCGAGACAAAAATAAGACAATACGCAAGCCCTTGCAGTTCCGTGTACGTATACAGTGATGTAGAGCTGTGTGAGCTCGTACGAGTGCATACAAGGCACAGGAGTCCACTCCCGTGAGGATATGCATGGAAATAAAATATAAAGTTTAATGTCTATAGTACAAGTAGCGTGACGAAGGCCAAGTTGCATCCCTTGACAAAGAACAGGACAGTCCGTGGACGTACCACGGACAGGATCCAACCCTCGGGTAACGGACAGGAGACGTCAGAGTCGAAAGAACCGCATGGGCCGTTCCAAAGAAATAATATTACCTCGGTGTAGAGGCTGTCTTTGAACGCGAACGACCCGCGACACGTGTTTAGCGTATAATGGTCGTCTGTCTTGCACGTGTTCGGAGTCCTTGGGATAAGTATGTTTCACGGTGGGACCGAACCTCTCTGTTTACCTTCGGTGCAAACACTTCAGCTTCACGACTGATTGTTACTGTGGAGGTCGGAGTGGCGCGCGCGCGCGCGCGCGTGTGTATATGTGTGTATGTGTGTGTAGAACACGAACTATCCGATTTGGAAAGAGCATGCTATATTAGGTTGCATTAACACGTTGAACGCCACGTCACCCATATGTGACAGAGCTTTTCACCGAGGAACTTCGACGATTAATTTTAAGGAGTGAGTGTTAATGAAAACGAATCTGGGATCTAAAAATTGGTAATACGACAAATGTTAGATTCTATAATTCCCAATAGTCGCGAGAGAAAATTTCAGTCTCGTACACATTTCTATGTGAATCAGCATGGCGATCAACGTGTTCAATAATTCCGTTGGAATAATAGTAACCAGTAGAGCGCAGATTTTATGACGTACGTTAATTTGGAAAATATACAAAAAAATATACGTCGTGTATGTCGAATGTGAATATATTTCACGATTAATAAAATAATATTACGTGTATTATTAATATAGTAATAGTTTCGGATAGAGATAAATAGAGATCGTGTGTCTGCTGGTTGTGTTTCTCAGCCATGGGGCGGCGCGGTGGTCGCGGCATCTGTTAGACGCGCGAACGTGAGTCACCGGTGGTGCACGCCGGCGCGAACGTGTTAAACACAGTCTATCGCGTTCCAAATACGAAACAGTACGGGTGTAAAGTTGTCGAGGAATCGAAGCACGGAGCAACGAAGAACGAAGGGAAGAGGCGAACGTATCGTCGGGTAAAAAAAGAAAGAAGACACCGTGTGTGCCTTTACGAAGCTGAGAGATAATGGTGGCAAACATGGTGGCCGCGAGTCGATAAACCGTTATAGACGGAAATGTCTCTTTCGACCAGAAGGGGTCTGCGTTTGTTGACTTTTCTTTTTATAGAGAACGGGCCAGTTATAATATCCATTTCTATGGAATCGACGCTGACGCGCCCGTATCGAAATACCATTTCGTTATAGCGTAGCGACGCCATACTTGAAAACGACCAGAGAGGAGCGTAGATGGGGGAAAAGTGGTCGTCGAAGATTTCTGCGAGGGAGTGTCGGCTGTCGCAATAAAAAAAAATCTATCGTTCGATCTTATAAGGAGACGCGATATTTCTGACGAAAAAATCGATCGCGAATCTATCGACGATACTCTCATGAAGAAAAATAAAAAAAAGAAAGAAAGAAAGAAAAAGATAGAAAGACAGAAAGAAAAAGAAACATATCGAATTGAGTAACCTTCTCCTTTTCGAAGTCGGTTAAAAAACGAAGTTCCTTTAAATTAACCATCGCTCTCCTCCAACTAACCCTCTCGGTTTTTCTTTGGATTCCTATCGAGTGAACTCACGATTCCCATTTTTGGCGATATACAACTGTTAGTGGATATTTCAGTGATACACGCGGCCACGGTACAGTACAGCATTCGGATAAAGCAGGCTTTACCCCGAAAGCTGCGAGTTTTACCTCGATATCCACGACGTATCGCGGGAATGCAGAAGCGCAGGGGGCCGGTGACCTCTATTTCCGTGAAAATCGAGTCGACATTCTTATTTTCCGTGTTGCGCGGATAGCATTGTGCTCTTCGTAGACGGAAGTCGTCTTCGTCGTTCGTCTGGAAGCCGCTGGAATTTGGCGAATCTCGAGCTTTCAGG
Organism: Hylaeus anthracinus; assembly: GCF_026225885.1. Lineage (NCBI taxonomy): Eukaryota > Metazoa > Arthropoda > Insecta > Hymenoptera > Colletidae > Hylaeus > Hylaeus anthracinus. The sequence goes on from NW_026535289.1 coordinate 13,952,107, forward strand.
ATTTCCTCGGGGCACCGAGGGACGCGCGGCTGGGAGGACGACCGGATTGTTACGTCGGGTATTCGTTGAAAAATCAATTTCGACGAGGATACATACAAGATGAATCGGAAGGACGCGTATCGGATGATCGCACAGGCAAACCGGCTACGTTGTGGTCAATGCATATCATCTCGACTCCCGGACGAGTGCATCCGAGACTTCGAGAGAAACATTGCGAATAAAGAAGATATATTTCCATTTAAATGTCCTTCGACAATTCTTTTCAACCTACCGGGACGGTTTGTATCCAAAGAAATTCTGAGCTTTTTGTAGATTGTTTAAATTAGCCGCGTATCGTACGAATGTGAAGTTGAGCGAATGAGACGAGTGCGGACGAGAGACAGGGAGAAAGTGCGTATACAGGTTCGGGAGGTGATTCGAAACAATTTTTTCCTTAGCGAAAATGTTGTCCGACGCTTCGTTGAGGAGATATTAAGAGAAAAGCCTCGACCAATCGGAGCGCGTAGCCAACGCTACCGCGGCCGCCCACCGGCGTACTCGCGCTCCGATTGGTCGGGGCCTTTCTCTTAATATCTCCTCAACGAAGCCTCGGACAACATTTTCGCTAAGGAAAAAGTTGTTTGGAATCACCATCCGAACCACCTTCTTCAAGGACTTCCAACATTTTCGGGACACCCTGTATAAACAAGCGAAATGACAAGCAACGGCAGAATATGAACAAGAGTAAGAATAAGAATCGAGAGAAATAAAGTAAATTGGTAACGTACGTGATTTTTGATTCGGAAAGAGTTTTCTGTATCCTTCGCGACGAGTTTATAATTACATTTTCATCGGAATTCTGGTTTTAATCGAAAATAAATCTGTTCGAATTACGGCGCGAGGCACGAGGATCCGAGCTCGGGATCTCTCGGATCGGCAGTCGAGAAGTTTTCCCACTGTTCAGAATTTTCCTCGTCCGCGGTACAAAGGCCGGCGCGCCTCAAAGGGAACCGAAGCACGTGTTCCGACGCACGCGAGCCGTGACCCGGCCTATTATCATCCCGTCTCCTTACGACCTCTACAAAGAATTTCGGGATGATCCTCGCGCACAGAAAACGTCTTCCGCGCCGTCGAGTGCGGCCTTTCCCGCTTCGAAATTTCACCGAACGCACGTAGTGTTTTCGTTTCTGCGCCTCTTTTGTCGATCGTGTTCCCATCCTCCTTCTCTCCGTCTCTTTCTTCGCCATACGTCGTTTCCTTGCCATCCGACGCGCCTCCGTAAACAAAAGCAAAGCAGCTCGTTGCCGGGAAGAAAGGACAACGGAGGGCGTCGTAGCCGGAGAACGGACGGAGAAGGGTCGCGGGTGAACGGAGATCTTTTAAAAATAGCTCTCTCCGCTAGAAAGCCACGAGTGGGTTTCTCTAATTAAACAGAATTTCCTTGGTTAACCACGCCGACAAGTATCGCCAAGGATTCCCTTCCCGTGGCCGTCTGGTCGCGTTTACGCCACCGACGACCAACGATACCGCTACCTCGGCCACGACCACGCGAAACGAGACACTCTGTTTACTCCTGCGACCCTGTTTCTTACGGAAATGAAATTTCCGATTCTCCTTTTTCTTTACCGCCGTATCTCTCCGTTCGACGAGGAAATCGCTACGTTAAAGAGCTCCGCTGGACGGACCTTGGGCCCGTTTATTTGTTATAATTCTTGTTTACTATTTGCTTTATTCTGTCAATTTTATAATGGGTTATGCCCATATATATAATTTATATTTATATATATATATATATATTGAAATAAATGAAATAATTAGTTTATGCGTTTGGGGCAAATTTATGAGAATATACACAGACGAATGTATGAAATGTCAACAATAAAATACATGTTGTTTCAGAAGATAAAATACATTCCAATTCTTTGTTCCTCGTCTGTGGAGATACACGAGCTTGCATAAACATTCGCGCTCTAGTTACAATGTTCCCGTTAAACACGTGCGCCGTACGCGTAAACAGAGAGAAAAAAACAAGAACGTATAATTAAGTGACAACTTTGAATTCAATCTAAACAGAAAACATCTTTTCTTATTCTTTTTAATTATACGAATCTTTTTCACGTTTTGGATGTAATTTTATCGTTACCTCAACACCACGAATTTTATGCGTCGCGCGCAGCGAACACACGTAACTTTGAACAACGAATAAAGAAACGTACAATTTCGACAAAATTAACTCAACGATCATTTAACTGCGTGAAAAGACGACGATACCGAAAGCTGCTCTCAAACCCAACCTCGAACCTCTTTCTCGCCTTACGTTTCCTCCTCTGTTTTTTACCATCGTTTTTTGTTTCGTTAGTGGCGTAATTGAAGGGGAAAGAGCGTTTCCCGGGTAATAAGGACGGAATCTCTTAAATGCAGTTTCTTACGTTCCGCGTGGAAAAAGCTCGAGTGAACTTCCGTAATTAAAGAGAATTTTCCAAGTGACGCGACAGATTAACTCGACGACTTTCGAGGTTTGCTACGTTGGAAGCTTCCATCCGTTTTCAATTTTTTTTATCCTTTTTTTTTTTCTTTTTTTTACCCCGTAACGAGTTACGCACAGTCTATTTATTAGTCCTCGGCATCGACTTTCGGCTACGCGAACTTACAGCCGAGAGAGGCGATTGGAAACTACGCTTTATTTTTCTAACCTCGACAAATTCGGGAATTCTATCCAGATTACGTTAGACGGTCAAATAGCAAGCGTTTTTGTAACTTTGAGAATATTTTAGGCGCGCTTTTAACTATATCTGTCGCAGTGGAAACGCAGCTAACCGGAATTGCCCCAGCTGAGGCGCGAGAGGCGCTGAAAATGGCGTCCATTGCTATAGCGCATAGGCACTCGAACGCGTCGCGTCAATAATCGTTTCGCGAGTCTCGAAAATATTCGGCGTGTATTGCGATCGCGTTGGATAAACCTCGAACGTGTATTCGTAATTCTTCAGTATTTTCCACTGGCCTAGAACAGGCTATTGATTTCAAGTGACCTCACGAAACAAATCGAGGGGATTGAAATCGGGTAATCGATGCCGCGATGCCATTGGTCCGCCACGACCTATCTCTGCATTTCTTGTTCGACGTACGCTGCGCAATTTAGGGGAACGAACTAACGATAATTATCGAATTCTGTCCGATTAACCGAATAACGAAAACGTGCAAATGCTGCGTACGATTCGTTATGACGGATAACGTACTAAACGTTACGAAAATAAAAGAGATAGATAGAGAAAATAGCGAGATGGACAGATAATATTATTAAAAAATTAGAAAGGCAGTTCGGAAAGGTCGCGAGCCGCGCGATTATTCGAGACTAAACAAATTTCGTTTTCGGTGCGTCTCTGGGCAGTGATGTCTTATCGAAGAGTTGAATTCGTCGCAAGAAAAATAATAACAGAGGGTCCTGGCGAGCTAACGATTTATTTGACCTCGTTCCCGAGCAAGTTCTGTGTTTTGATGCTCCTCCTGACAGACCGAGCTCTGCTGGAACTGCTTCCCATTGAACTGTTTACAAACCGAAACTTCGTGTTCCATTCATCATAACGCGGACCGTTCCGTAAACACAGTCTCACAGTTTTCTATGAAAAATCTCCCATTAGATTTGTCGATCCCAGCACGTTGTTATCCAGACGAACAATTTGTACAACGACGAGTGAAACTAACGCGTAGCGGTTCAGTTGATGAAACGGTTACTCTTTTAGTTGTTCAATTTTTAATACTAATACTGCAACGACCTGTAGCGGTTGGATACACAGTTACATTCGATAACGATTCAAATTCGCAAATTTTTACGGTGTTAATTGTTATTGACTCCAATTGTATTATGTAATATACAGGGTATCCGAAAAATGTCGGAGGTCTCTAAAGAAGGTGGTTCGGGGAGTGATTTGAAACAACTTTTTCCTTGGCGAAAATGTTGTCCGAGGCTTCGTTGAGGAGATATTAAAAGAAAGGCCCTGACCAATCGGAGCGCGAGTACGCCGGGTGGGCGGCCGCGGTAGCGTAGGCCACGCGCTCTGATTGGTCGGGGCCTTTCTTTTAATATCTCCTCAACGAAGCCTCGGACAACATTTTCGCCAAGGAAAAAGTTGTTTCAAATCACCTCCCGAACCACCTTCTTTAGAGACCTCCGACATTTTTCGGACACCCTGTATAATACATCGAACTTCAGATAACTGTGTACGTTGGAATATAACTTTATAAGAATAACTCCACGCTACATCATCCGTGGGTCAACATATTATACTATCAGTTATAATAACTACAACATATAGTTACAATAACTATAATAACTACAAAAATTATTTCCGAACGTCAAACGTCAAGGTAAATAAATTTGAACGAAGCTATTAAATCTCGACGAAGATAGAAAAACGAACAGCACGATCAATGCTTGATTACGTAGTATCCAATTTCTGAAATACCAATTTTTCAATTTGAACGAAATTTAATCGCGGTAGAAATTTTTCTGGAGTACCAGTCTTCCGATATTTAATAATTTTAAATATTGAAAGACTGGTACTATTTAAAATTATTAAATATTGGAAGACTGGTACTCCAGAAAAATTAATAATCCACCGTTAATAATCTACCGGGTGGATAAATGGACACTTATTGAAAGTTTTCGTCCAGATAAGGCCCGCACCCATCTCTGGTATCCGCCATGGAGTATCAGGGACAATAGCCATCTACGAGACGACAGCACGACAAAGGGACATTGTCTTCCGGCTTTCGCGATACCGATGCCACGATAATTTCGTCAATTCCGTCCGGTGCAGCGACCGTTTCGTTTTTCCTCCCCCCCTACCAAAGAGATACGGACCAATAGTAACAGCCTTCGATTGCCGTTCGCGGCACGCGGATGTTTATTCGCACGCAGCACTAGATTCCCTGGCCTGTCGACGCGTTATTGGCAGTTTTAAGCACCGTCTCGTGAAAATCGAGTGTTTTCCACTTTTTTCCTATCGCTTACTTCCGGCAGACGGCTGCTGCTTCGTGTGTTTTTTTTTTTTTTTTTTTTTTTTTTTACATCACGCACGTTTCCAGACTACGCAGGTGTATTTGTATTTCTGGGAATTGTTGCGCACGGACGAATTTCATTTCTCGATTCGTTCTCTCGAGCAATAATGCTAAAAATACAAATCCATCCGCGACCGTGAAATAATAGTTTTTTTTTTTTAAATCGAAGTTCTTTTACGATTAACAAAACCCTTTATAGATGTCCATTGTGTGTGTGCGTGTGTGTGTGTGTGTGTGTTGTGAAGCGTGTAAATAAAAATATCTCTCCGTAATTAACTACCGTTTACTGTGGCCAGAATCCACGTAAATATTTTGTATATCAGCGAATGGTTACGGCACGGAGAAATTTTATTTTATTACGTTCTCGATTTACGGCTTCTCGAATATGAACAATTCAAAGCCGCCTCTGTGCAGGTATTCCAGAATCGAAGTTCTTCTATGATTTACGAATTTCGTTCCATTGTGGTTGTACGCGATACGCGATACTAACGATCCACGAACAAAAATATTTCCCTCTAATTAACTCCCCGACGTTGCGAATGTAAACGCAACGGACCTCGTGAAATTTTAAAATCGATTCTCATGGAAAACGAAATTCTGGACCGACAATAACAACAACAAAATCGAATTCTACCATTTCAAGTTACTTTTCAACTAAATATCTCGTCCAAAATTTAAAAAAAAAAAAGAAAAGAAAAGAAAAGAAAAGAAATACACGTATTTAATATTTTTAAAGGTTCTATCCGTGTCTGAAGTTTCTGAGTATTTTTTTTTTTTTTTCTTTTTTTATAAATTGCAATCACAAATACACACGCACGCGTTTCTAATTTGAGACGATAAACGGATCTCTATATTTAGGCGTCGTTTATCTGAGCGGAGATAACGCGCAAACATTCGCATTCCCTTTGTCGGACTTCCTACGCGATTTAACGAGGAGAGCGCAGGAGAGATCCCGATTGTAAACACTTACATAGATTCGCGGGAGCCATTGACTCGCGCTGAAAACAGACGAAAACAGTGACCACCGACCGAGCAGGAAATGTGCCGTGTTCCACTTGGCAACGCTCCTGATTTGGAAATGCATGCTTGAACGCGATGAAGGGAACGGCGGGGTTGGGGGCACGGGACGAACGAGCACGCCTAAAGTCCAATCAAATTAAAGGGACGGGGATCGGAAACACGTGGAATTGAGAAACTCCGTTTAAACCATCGGAAATTACATATCCCTCGCGCGACTACGGCTGGCGCACCCTAAACAAATATTAAATTATTTAAATTCGGAAATGTTTAAAATATTGCCGAAACTCTCCTACGATTTATATAACGTTCGCGTTGAAACATTTAAATTATCGTCGTGAAACCGTCGTCATTGTCAAAGATTTCATGTTGTTGTTTATACAGTATTACCAAATTTAGAATAAAATCAACAAGAACAGAAACGAGATGTTAACGTCAATGGTAATCAATTTTAATTTGTGCAAGTTCCACTCTGACGTTGTCGTTGTCATTGATTTCGTGTAATTTATACAGTATTACCAAATTTAGAATAAAATCAACAAGAACAGAAACGAGATGTTAACGTCAATGGTAATCAATTTTAATTTGTGCAAGTTCTACTCTGACGTTGTCGTTGTCATTGATTTCGTGTAATTTATGCGCTCCAATTTAAAATAAAATTAACAAAAAAAAAGAAATCTCGAGATTAACATTGAAAATAATAAACTTTAACTTACAGAATTTCTGCTCTGACGTTGTCATTGTCATTGATTTCGTGTAATTTATACACTCCAACCAAATTTAGAATAAAATCAACAAGAAAAGAACTGAGACGTTAACATCAAAGGTAATCAATTTTAATTTGTGCAAATTCTACTCTGACGTTGTCATTGTCATTGATTTCGTGTAATTTATGCGCTCCAATTTAAAATAAAATTAACAAAAAAAAAAAAAAAATCTCGAGATTAACATTGAAAATAATAAACTGTAACTTACGGAAATTCTGCTCTAAAAATACGTAGGAACGTTGGTTAATTATTTCTTCCCCAAAAATGTATTAATAAAATAAACATATAAAACTTTATCTCGAATTGGTACCTGTACGAATATTTATTACACCGACTGTACAACGTTTGAATAATTTGATATTTGTCGCATAGTGTGCTCCCAAGTCAAGTTGCCGAGGGTCTACAAACCGAAGATACCAAGGGGTACCTATTAATACCTAGGGGTACCTGCAGTCGCGACCGAGCACAGAGCTACAGCCCCTGAGGGCTGAAACTTCCATTTGCTTTCCTAGCGTCCATGTACATTGCGCGAGGCAAGAAGAAAACTTCCACAACGCGCTGAAACTTGTCCCGGTATTCGATCCCTTTTCCGGCGATAAAGTCGCTCGGTTAAACGATCCGGTAATTATTTCGAACGGTACACGTTCGAGCGGTACGAATTTTCCGGGTCTGTTTGTCCCGAGTTCGATTATTTGAACACTCCCGACAGACACGCTCGTCGCAGCTTACCTCCGGGGCTACTTAAAGCCGGCGATCGACTTGCAACGGAACATTGTAACGTAACCAGTGACGGGCAAAATCCTAGGCTTCGAATGAATCTGAAGTTTGCCGATACGTCTATCTCCTTTCCTCTTTTGAACATTGTCCAAAGAAGGAAACGAGACGAACACATCGGCAAACATCGGATTTATTCGAAGTCTAGGGTTTTGCCATTTCTGTAAAAAGAAATGGAACCTCGCTATCGTTGAATAATTCCTAATTAACCCTGATTAAT
>NW_026535289.1:13974921-14021975 GCF_026225885.1 Hylaeus anthracinus
GAGAGAGAGAGAGAGAGAGAGAGAGAGAGAGAGAGAGAGAGAGAGAAAGTGTGTTTCAGACGAAGAAGTTTCGAATCGTCGGAAATTGGTTTCTCTCTGGAGAAACGGTTACGACTGACGCAAAAGAGAGAGAGAGAGAGAGAGTGTGTGTGTGTGTGTGGCTCGATAGAGCACGTTTTACCGATCGAATTCGTTAGCACGCGCGCTCGATAAATTATCGACCAAGCTAACCGGAAACCGACGCACCCGCGACGTTAAGGGAAAATCGACACTTCGCGCGATATACGACGAACCTAACCGGATGTCGGAACGACCGTTTAGCGAGCTTTTTCTCGGGATCGCTGTTGCACGTCTCCGGGGTGGAATAAAGAATCCATGCGGGGAAGGTTATCGCGAATATCTGCGGAAGTGCGACATTGAAATTCATAGAGGCTGACCCAGCGATTCTTAACCCTTTGCACGCATGTAACTTAAAAGTGATTTTCAGAACGTACAATATCAATTCTACTTACTTCAGAATACAGCTAATTATTAATTGAAATAATAATACGTTGAGTCACGAATGTTCGTAGGTGTTTCTTTTCGAGGTAGAGTTTCCGGTTTCGCAGAAATTTATTACAAAAATGGACTGGATTTGATTCAATAGAAAAATGTCTCGAGCGCAAAGGGTTAATATTTTTAAGTTAATCCTGCGCCTTTATACTCAATCATTCGTCATTCGTTACGTATTATTAGACCACGGATTTTTAGGCATTCATAGGAAATTTGAATATGCACGAAACTACGAAATACACACGGTATGCAATAATAAAAAAAATATTGAAAGTTCGCATTGTAATATTTCCGGGGTAAAATGAATTCTTATGTAAGTTGAATTTTCGTACGCACGTTCGCAAACATTTTATTTCGCATAAAGATCCGCAGTCTGCTTATTATCTATTTTGATAGGTCCGTTGAAAAGATGGACCTGACGAGATCGAGTTAAGAACTCGGAAGTAAATATTTATACTCGAGCTTCAGTTATAAATAATTCAATAAAAAGACACGGGATCGATATCTACGTCTGATACTTCGATTTCAGTTCGAGAATAAATTCCCCGCGAACGGCATTCGTGAATTTTCACTCATCCCGGAAATTTCAAATTCTTCGTCGTTACTCGAAGCCTGTACCTAAAATGGGAATTTCGCTCGTTTCCGTTTCACGGTGGTCGTTACGTCGTCATTTTCAGCCCCATTTGTTCGAACTCTTTTTCCCTTCGTTCTTTTTTTCTTTCTTTTTTTTTCATTTTTTTATTTGCAGAGCTTTTTTCGGGTCGATTGCGAACGTATCACAGACGGACTTTTTCAACGAAAGCTTCCCCGGCCGAAAAGAGTCTGTCGCACGCGCGCCGAGCGATACGCGAGGACGCAACGTACCGGGAACAGGTCCGGATTGGGAATCCGTGACCGATAAGTCTCGATGACGATACATCGGGACCGCGATGGGAACGATAACGGCCGATACGATAAATTGCTTAGAACGCGAGACGCCGGCGAATTAGCGACAACTGTGTCGCCAGATGTGCAGCGTAAATTAGGGTTGATTAAAGAGGGAAATGCGATACGGCGATAGGGGGCAATGATACGTTTAAACACGTGTCTCTTCTTAAGACGACGTTACTTATTCGACCCAGTTCGGTCGAAACTCGGCTTCCTTATCTGGAACGCATACCAATTGCGCTGGGTGTTTCGCCAACTATGGACGATTTTCATTAATTCAGCAAATTGTCGTTCAAAAATAAATCGAAAGCACGGAACGGAATTTTTGCGCCACGTTTGGAAAAGTGTTGTACGAATAATATTATTTACTTAATTGATTCGCAAAAGCAATTATAAAAGTTTCGTTATAATCGACTAAATATTCCTTTAGAAAGTAAACTTAATTATGCAGCTCTCGATTCAGACGAAGAGTATGATGCACCTTGTCGGAATGCTATCGGTTGTTTAATGTATTGGTTGTTCGATATATGTGTAGCCGTAAGTATTTCGAGTCGTTATACGAATAAAAGGAATAAAGAAATTATGGAATTGTCTGGAAAGAGTATTAAGATATTTGCAAGGAACAATCAGATATTTAAGATATAAAACAAAGAGCGCAAACGATTTCCAACACTAATTTCAAATCGGTTGCTCCCATGTGCGTTCGGCCTAAAACAAAGAGCGCGAACGGTTTGCGACACTAATTTCAAATCGGTCGGGCCGCGTACGTTCGGGTTATTCGCGCGCGCCAGTAAAAGAAAATGGCGACGATGTCCGTAGGACGAGCGCCACGGAGTCTCCCGGAGATCTCCCGAAAGATACGCGTGTCACCAGTGTCATCGCGAAACCTTTTTCAAACCTTTCTCGACACGCCACACCACGGCGTTACGAATTGCCTCGCACGTTGCCGAAGGGTATCCCATCTTTCTATCTTTATCCATCGTGGTAATACGATTTCGTCACGGCTGCGACAAATATTGCACGCAATTTCCCATCGAATTGCTCTCGCCTAACTTAATTCGTTCGCGATGGTTGGAAGCGTCGTCGACCCTTTTTCTCCTCCTCTCTCTCTCTCTCTCTCTCTCTTTTTTTTTTCCAATCGACGTTAATTCTCCATCGCGCTATCGCTCGCACAGGACTCGCTCTTTTTTTTTCTCCCCTAACACGATCGACCGTATTTCACGTTCGCGTTACTTCGACGGCCACCGAAACTCGATACTGCTTTTTACACGAATCCAATAAAACGAGAACAACGCGCCCGGACCGTTAAGAAAGCTGCGTCGAACGTAAACACGGCCGTAGCGGAGACGAAAAAAAGTACAGTTTATAAACACGACGTGCCTTCGCGTGCATAATGCTGGCTTCTGTGCTGAAAGTCGTCTCAAAAGGTGGTGTTCGCGTTTCTGGATTATTCGAGAGCAGATGCGACGCATTCGAACGATGAATACAAAGACACAGAACTAAACCTAACCTAATATTAAATTAAATTAACCTAGACCTGATATTTAATCTCCTCGGATAATTTGCCACCGAACTCGTTCGAACGGGTTAACCCTCGAAATCACTTCGGTCATTCCTATCTCCGTATTCTAATCCCGTTTTCACAATTCCCTCAAACATCTGTACAATAGACTAGTAAACAATTACCGAAGCCCTTTGTCCGGCCGCGCTATTTTCACCGAACAAGTATCGCGCAGTGGAACAGACATGCTTGTTCCGTCTAATTACCAACCCTCTCTGAATGTTAATTCAGGTACGGGAGGCTATTGTCGGATACCCTCTACCGAAGTCCAGCGGAAAATGTTCGCGGTGCACGGCACGCGTGGAAACTTGTAAATAAAAAAGTTTTCCAGCGTTCCGGGGATAGGAATGCCTCGAACTCCTGGAATCGATTTCGCATCGATTCGCTACGAAATACGTCTTGCGTTGAAAACCGATACGTAATATTGTTTTATTATTTACCGTATCCCAACTGGATATAGGGTGTCCCAAAAATGTTGTAACACCTTGAAAGGGGTGGTTCGGGAGGTGATTTGAAACAACTTTTTCCTTAGCGAAAATTTCGTCCGAGGTTTCGTTGAGGAGATATCAAGAGAAAGGCCTCGACCAATCAGAGCGCGTAGCCAACGCTACCGCGGCCGCCCACCGGCGTACTCGCGCTCCGATTGGTCGGGGCCTTTCTCTTGATATCTCCTCAACGAAGCCTCGGACAACATTTTCGCCAAGGAAAAAGTTGTTTCGAATCACCTCCCGGATCACCCTCTTCAAGGACTTCCAATAATTTTGGGACACCCTGTATAACTAGATCCCGTATACTTTCGATCTATGTTCGTAGAGATATCATACACGCAATTGTAGGAATTTATATTTTATAAATTTGTATCGGGTGAGAATTAGCGAAAAAATCGCCAACCCTTTCGGAAGGATCTACTCTCTAGACGATCGATTCGGAGTCGAACGTTCCCGTAGTTGAATATTCGTATCGTGTTCGGCGCGAAACACATCGGGTTACACGGTCGCGTTTTGCACCCGAAAAGCAAGATCCACGGGACCATAGCGCGTCGGGTAGCGTCACTAATCGCTTTAGTTCGTTCCTCGTTTTGTTCCGAACAACGAGCTGGAATTTACCCGTGATCGAAGGGTACGTAAAATGATCGGTGTGTGTCCCGTTATCGACATGTTTTCCCGTGCGTTTGCTTCAAAGGGTTGTTGCAACATCACGCCGCCTACTCGATCCTATAATGAATTAACACGAAGGGGGGTGACGCACGCGGCTCGAAAAATCGTTAAACATCGCTACCGCGAAGCCTACGCGATTATACGTGTATCGCACTTTTCATATCGAAGCAGACCTTGTTGTGTAAAACGCCGAGAGACGTGTACGGGTGTGTGTCTATGCGAGTCGATGTGCGTGAACCGTGCGTACGAGCACTTTTTTTTATGGAATAAGGTGTTCTTAAAGTAGCGTACTCGTTGCACCGACGGGAAACTTTCCTAAGAACCGCTAATTTTCTGCTGAACCGTCGTTAGAACGTATCGTTAAATCGTCAGACGTAGATGCGACGTAATTCGAGATATTCCTCCATTTTGTAATTTCGATATCTCGACTTTCGAGACACGCCACCCACGAAGGAAACGAATAAACCGTACAAGAACGTATCGTTGAATCATCCAGACTTAAATATAATTCGAGATTTGAATCGTCCAGATATCCCGGGATCGATTTCGAAGGATATTCTCCTCCATTTTGTAATTTCGATATTTCGACTTTCGAGACACGCCGTCCACGAAGGAAACGAATAACTGTGCAAACAGTATAGTAATATTTACTGTTGATTTGTGAAGAAAAATTAAGTAAAGACCCACGGAGATTCGAAGCCACGATCCTCGGATCCACAGTCGAGCGTTTTACCTACAGGACCAATCCCGTATCCCGCGTTTCGTATTTCTCTGCGTTGTTCTCGTTTCGCTCCTTATTCTCGGGAATGGAAGACGCCGGATGCTACGATATATTTGGCTATCTACGTTAACGATAACTCGAATCCCTCTCAAGGTCTCCACCTATCCGAAGCTAAAGGGTGGTCCCTTATCCGTAACGAGTCGATTTCGTGCCCCTCGAATACAAGGCGGCATTGAAGAAGGAATACCGCGTAAATAGGGAACTTCATATCGAAACGTATTCGTAATATCGATATTCGTAATAACGATGCTCTTTCTCCTCAATGCCTCATTGTACTTCGACAAACGAATTTTCTAAAGATCCCTCAGACAGAAAGGTTGGAAAAGGAAGTACCTAAAACGAACGTAACCGTGGCTCACGCGCAGACCTGAGCAATTTTTCCGTTAATGAAAATCCGATTGCGGGAATTTATTTCGTATAAATTCGTATGGGTCGAAAGTTACTCGAATATTTAATTATCGTGCGTGTCTCTTCAAATTTTCTTACTTTGTTCAAATATAAATATACAATCGGTAATTTATTGATTTATCGATAAGTTAACCTAACTTTCTCTGAATAAACTTCGTTCAGGAGCTTCATTCGGAATTCTTATAATAATAAATTTACTCGAAATCATTCAGCCAATGTAATTCAGACAATTTTTTTTAACACACATAGAAGGTACAAATACTTACACGATTGACTGTATACAGTCAGCGTAAGAAGTATTCGTACAGCAACCAATTTAATATAAAATCGATAAGAAAAGAAATACATAAGAGGTTGACATTAAAAATAATAAACTTTAATTCACGCAAATTCTACATTAAAAATATGTAGAAATGTTGGTTGATTATTTCTTCCGCTAAAGTTTATTAATAAAATAAATATATGAAGTTTTATTTTCAATTGCTTCCTGTACAAATACTTATACGACCGACTTGCATATGTACATCCTCGTAATATCTCTGTTTACGGAATCGGAGAATGGAACATTTTCTTCCCTGCCGAAGAGCACACAAAACCTCGCGAAACGTGTACGGATGAATAAACTGTACCGGGTTGGATTAATCGACGACCAGTTATCGACCAATTATTTTTCTTTACCCGGACTGTCGGTTACCATCGATTCCCGTCGATAAACTCGAGCACCCTCGTAAAAACTACTCGCGTTCTTGCCAACGCTGTACGTATGCACGTTGGCGAAGTTTCTTGCGATGAATTCTTCCGTAGAGTTCGTCCGCTGTAATTCGAGAAGCAGCCCGATATCCCCTTACCCTTCGCGAGCAAAACAACCTTAGGCGCGCGCAAACAAGAAACACTGAACGTATCGTAAACATCGAGCTCTAACACAACATTGGAAAGGACGTTGGAATAATCGCTCGTCACGAAATACTTTTCCACCGTGGCGAATAAATAACCGGAAAACCGTTACGTATAGAAACGAATTCCGTGCTGTTATATTCAAACGTTTGTAACTCTTAGATCGAAAAGACTACTCATTTGTGTTTGGTGGAACAGCTAATATTATAATATTAATATAGCAAATATTTTAACCCTTTGCGCTCGATGCATTTCTCTATAGAATCGAAACCGGTCCATTTTTATAATAAATTTCTGTAAAACCAAAAATCATACTTCGAAAAGAAACGTCCTACGAATATTCGTCGCTCGATATATTATTATTTCAATTAATAATTAACTGTATTCTGATACGAGTAAAATTGTAATTGTACGTTCAAAAGAATCACTTTTAAATTACATATGTCGCCCTAGAGGCGCCACTCGAGCGCAAAGGGTTGATAATTCTCACCATTTCCTAGAGTAAAAAATAGTAGAGTCGTAACGAATCAGGAACATCCCGACTCCGATTAATATCGAACAGATAAATATCGAGACGCATAAAATGAAGTACATGAACTAAAACTAAGCAAAAGTAGTAATTTAAAACGTTTCTATGCGTGATAGACTACTCATTTCCGTTCGGTGAAACAACTAAATATTTCAATAATTTTCACCGTTTCTTAAAGTAAAAAATAGTAGAGTCGTAACGAATCAGGAACATCCCGACTCCGATTAATATCGAACAGATAAATATCGAGACGCGTAAAAAGAATAAAACTTGAACTAAAACTAAGAGAAAGTAGTAACTTAAAACGGATCGTATAAAAAGATCGAGTCGGTGAAGAGAGCGGAGGGAAAAAGAAAAAATTGCTTCGTAAGCAGAAGAGACGGACCGATCGCGGATATCCTCGCACTTTTTCGCCCGGGCACGCGAAGAAAATTTCTCGCGGGTACGGTACGGTCGACCGCGATCGGACTTCGATCTCCCTATTCCATCGAGAATCGATAGGCGAGACGCGCTCGGGTCCATCGGGAGGCAAGTCTATCCAACGTATCGCGTCGGAACGAAAACAGCCCCAGCCGCGATTCAG
Source organism: Hylaeus anthracinus (assembly GCF_026225885.1). Classification (NCBI taxonomy): domain Eukaryota; kingdom Metazoa; phylum Arthropoda; class Insecta; order Hymenoptera; family Colletidae; genus Hylaeus; species Hylaeus anthracinus. The sequence goes on from NW_026535289.1 coordinate 13,982,314, forward strand.
CGACAGAGGGTGAAAGAGAGAAGCCGATAGAGAGAAGTCCATCGATCGTCGACAGCAAAACACACGGCGCGCGCTCGCTGAAAAAGGATCCCCCAGACGCGTTCCCTCCCCTTACCCCGATAATCGAGGGAAATATTACGCTCGCGTTTCCATGATAGACGGATATATCGCGTATCTCGTGTTCCCCCCACCCCCCACCCTCCCCCCAAATCGCGACAAAATTCGATTTCGCACCGTAGACGTCAAGTGACAGCGAGGGCGCGGGGGTTGCGGGGGAACAGACAGAGAGAAAGAGAGAACGGTGAATTACAGGGCGGGTCTTGCCGTGGAAAATCGATGGGAATACACGGAGAGCGCATAGAGCGAACCGCGATGGGACTCGGGTTGAACGTGTTCGCCGTTCGTTCGCGTTTTCCAACGACCCGAAACTACCTACCACCGTTTCTCGTATCGGCGATCGACGATCGTTTCGAGAGTGAAAAAAAAAAAAAAAAAAAAAAACGTGACTCGTGGATAAAATAAAGATTACTCACTTATCGCCGCGTCGAGGATGCGAAACGTTCGCTACCGGGACTCGTCTTCCAAGGGGCGACTCGACGGTGCAACGGTCCTGGTGACGTTACGCGTGTGCGGACACGCCGGATGGTGCAGGTGGTGGTGACGGCGACGATGGTAGTGGCGATGGTGGTGTAGTGGTGACTATGCTCTGCAAGCGGTCTAGAGATACGAAAAAATATATAACGCGTAACGCGACTGCGCCACCGGAGTCGGGAGTTTACTGCGTGGCTCGAATCGAGTCTAACGAGTAACTAGCGAAACGTGCACGAGCCGTGTGCGTCCTCGTCGCGGTGCTACCGTCTACTACGTGTTGCTGCCGCGAGAACCGCTACCGCTCTACCCTCTCTCCGCACAGCCTCCCCCTTGCTCTGTGCCACTCTACCATCCCTCCGAGTCCACGCAGCCAGCAACCTTCGCGCGCGGGGTTGCCGCTACCAGCATCCTCCTACCCCCTCTCCGACCCACCACACGCCCTCCCCTCCAATCGCTGCGCTGCGTCGAAAGATATTTTCAAACGTACCTGTAGCGGGGTCGCTAATTTCCATCGCTGGGGATGAACATTTTTGGGACACCCTGTATTATTGCGTTTAGAAAAATACCCGTGATATCTGATCAATTTTCTATCGCGTTCGTATTCCGAATTATATTCAGGTCAACAGAGTTCTAAGAGAGAGCGATTGGTAACTTCCGAACCGGAAATGAAAGCCTGGAACCCCGAAAAGGTCCAACCTCAAACCAGAGATAAGCAAGACCCTAGGCTTGGAATAAATTTGAAGTTTGCCGATGGGTTTGTCTCGCTTCCTTCTTCGGAAAATGTTCAAAAGAGACAAACATATCGGCAAACTTCAGATTTATTCGAAGCCTAGAATTTTAACCAAGACCTTTCGAACGACCCTAACTCGGAACCTCGCTTCTCTACCTCTAGGCACGTGCTCGTAGCATCGTAGAATTTTTAACGGACTTCGAAAAGGAGGAGGTTACTCGATTCGACATGTATATTTATTTTATTTTATTTTTTTTTTTTTTTACTCGTTCTCCTCAATACAGATAAATAATGCTTGTCCCGACTATTTATTTCATTAACATCAAAAAATACAGTCATCCAAACGATACGACCTCCGATGGTAACGTACACGACCATGTGTTAACAAACCCCACGTTTCCTATGTACACCGTGTTACCAACGTAGCCGCATAAATTCGCCGCGGCATATACGCATACATTACCCGCCAACTTGTCTTTCCCGTATCTAGCGAACGATTAATCTCCGTAACGCAGCGATTAAACTACGGCTGCGAGTATGCAAGAATATCGATTCAAACGAATCGAATGCAAAGTGTACGACGCCAAACCGTAGTCGAGAGCGGGATACAGATCGCGGTGGAATTTTATCTGACCACAAAAGAAGTCTTGGTTAGACGAAAACTTGATGAAGATTCGAATGAATAAAAGCTCACCGACGGATATTACGAACAACGAATAATACCGACCTGGATGAATTTTTGGAATCAAAATCCATTTATAATGGCTCCATGTATCTAAATAATGCTAGTTATCTAAATAATTGTCTAAATGGAGATTCAAGTCGAGTAACGGCCAGCTGTAACCGTCCCGAAGGAAAAAAATCCGTCAACAAACTTCTACGCCAGCGAACGGCGTGTACACGTTCTTTCGCACGGACTACGCTCCCGATAAGAGTATACTGGCAACATTTCTTTTTTTTTTTTTTGTTATCTGGAATACCAGGGCTTCCCGAAAGTGGCTAAGGGGCTAGGAGGTGACCAACCAGTTAACGAGACAGTCGCTGGCATAGGCCATATATTGCGCGAGCACGTTTCACTGGTAGCTCGTTTTTCTTGGAACGCGTGGAAGAAGCTAGACCTTCTTCCTCCTGCTCGGGTCATATACATTCGCTGGTTCCTTAATTGCCCGCTAGAAGTAGCCTCTCGATCGGTTCGCATACCGACCAGTGGCGCACCCAGGAATTTTCCAAGGAGTGCAACTAAAAATGAACAAAGCCTGTCGCAATACCTTCGGAGATTTTAGAAAATTTTAATAGAAAAGATACGGGGATAAAGTTTATTTAATTCCTTTACGTAAAGTATGATTCTCTAACATTTATGTCAAATTCTTGCACCCTACTTGAATGCGCCACTAACAACAATCGATTTCGACTTGAAATTTTCAAGTCAATAATAAGATGATAGGAACTGTTGTGAGAAACTACATATATATATATATAAAAGTATTACGAATCTATATATATATATACAGGGTGTCCGAAAAGTCGGGGAGGAGCCGGAAATGGGGGGTAGCTGAGACGATTCTGAACAACAATTTCCTTTGCAAAAATGTCGGATGGGGCTTCGTTCGTAAACCTGTAAACTACCGCACGTAGAATAAGATTAGCGATGCAGTTGAGTTATCAACTAAATACTCAAATAAACTAAGGTAACGTACAACCGACTAGAACTGTTACGTGCGACCTTCCGCCAAGCAATCCTGTTCCACGATCGTGGGACGATCGGAAGAAAAATCACTTGCGCAAGGGTTCGGTGCACCGCGGCATTCGAAGTTTCTTAACGACCGGCTCGACTGGATTTAAAGCAAACAGGATCTGGCGATCCTGTTATAGTAGTGTTCCGAGATCATTCGATCGCGTTCGCGAGATAAATTGTTTAGGTTAAAGGATAAAAGAACCATTACTTCGATACGACGGAATTAATTTAACCCCTCGATACGCAAAAATTTTGCGACGAATAAATTACTAAACGAACATTACTAAACTTAACACGCATTTCTCCCTGACGAATGAGATTTTTTAAATGGACACGTCGGAAAACATACGACGAAAGCCATCTGGCGTGATTTACTATGTCTAACTAGCTGTGAGTAGCGCGAATATGAAATACATTTGGAAAAATGCAACGGAGTAGTATGTTACCCTAATGTATGATTAATTAGCTGTGCACACTTACGAGTTACTTTGTTGTGACCCCCTGTCCCGTGGAGAATTTGTAGCAAATAAACATTGTCGAAGTCAGCAAGCGTTTGTCTTGGCAAGTGAGACATTTTTTTTATGGCGCGAACAGATATTATCTACGAAACAGACGCGTCGGAAAACTTGACACGAGAGCCATCTGGTGTGTGCTTTTTCAAAATAAAATAGCGCGAACGTGAAATATATTCGAAAGTATTTGATGCGATCATGTATATTAACTGATGTCCAAATAACACTATTTCCTCATTTCCTACTTCCTATTCACACTATTCAATATACTAATACTAATACAAGACACTATTTCAATAACTCGAGAGGCTAACCTATTCACTATTGAATTATCCAGAATCAGTCGATATTTTCCTAACCTGAAAAGATTTATTTGAGTTTTACTACAAATAAAATTGCTAGAATATATTTGTAACAAAACTCTGTCCCACGACCTCGAGAGTTTAACCTATTTGCTTTGAAATTAATCGAAATTACCCGATGCTTTCTTAACCTGAAAAGATTGAGTAAGAAAGTATCGTTACAATTGTTCATTGTGCCACTAGTCTGTTAGGGCCCCACTGGCCCCCGTAATAGCTCGGGTACCTCGGGATCGCCAAACCCGTACTGTAGCTATGTACAAAGATAACTACAGCCCCTGAGGGTCCTGAATGTCCCGAACAGGTTGCTACGTTCGCCAAAAAGGTAGCCGATCGCCAGTCGAAACCGATGGAAAATATCGTTCGCGTGACGTCTCTGGGTTAGCGGGTTGACGTCGAATAAAATGAAGACTTACACGCGATCATGCTACGCGTACGCGGTTGATACGTGGACGGGGAGTGATTGTCAGAAGTGACATCGGCGCGGGGGAGTAAATCACGTCGGCATTAAGACAATTACGGAGAGAACGACGGGTCGAGGCTCGTCGGTCGACGTGTCTTGGACAGAAACAGATGTCTGATATGCCTTTTATTTCGACTCCACGGTCAGCAACGTATATATACACGTATACGTTAAACACCGACGCGATCCGCAGGACGTACGTAGGATAAATGCATGGGCGTCGGTATAGGGCATTAAAAATACGACCAATATCGCAACGGATATCGTGACCTAACCTTTCCGCTACTGAATTCCTCGGCGATCTTAAACCGCTAAAAAAATCTTACAGAATTCGTACCTAGAACGATTAACAGTTAAAGATTAAGAGAACGTTCTAGTAATCTCTGGTAGAATTTTTGCTATTACATTCCCAATCGGACCCATTACGCAACAGAAGAATCTTCTAAGAAGATTGAGCAAAGGTATCAAATAGGAATAAGGGACAAATTGTAAACTGTAACTATAAAAGAGGATCAATAAATTAGCGAATTAATACAGGAGTCTCCCGCGCGAATGTCGTTATTTCAAATAGAGACATTGCTATAAACACGGAGAAATTAAAAAAGAAATCGTGAAGAGTTTTACGATAGGGTTTGCGCAGAAAATGCTAGCGGCGACCATGCCCCGCGATACCATCGAAAGCGAGTGTAAGTGTGGGCAAAAGTCTGTCCGTGCTGCGGTCATGCAATTGTACGAAGGAAATGAGATCAAGTTTGAGTGATTGCGGACAGCAGTCGAAGAGAGGAGGAGAGCGGCAGGGAATGTAGATAGGACAGTTCAAGAACCGAATCTACAGATCAGCGACTGGATATACTGGAACGGACAAAGCAACACATTCCCGCGGAAGTCGAATACGTCGACGCGATGTCGCTTTCTAATAATGTTAAACGATATTTCCTTTGCCATGCTGACACGTTTCTCGTTACGTTTTTTTTTTTTTTTTATCTTTTTTCAACGAAACAGTACACAGGGGTACGGTGAACTTTCGACGATGATCGACCCTTCGAAATAATTACAGCGATGATTAAGATTGCTTTCAAAAATAAACATTTATTTCAAAATTAATGCTTACCAGCTGTACCCTAAAAACTAAGATCTAACCTATACACCGATTGTGTTTAGGTGTTGTTCTTAAGACCTCTTAAGACTTCATTGCATTATTAAGTCGTGTACAATTGTTTCATTTTCAGTATAGTACCGTAATAGCTTCCGCAGCAAAATTCATACACTTCTCTGGCTTGTATCATCACATGATCTCCTTGTACACACACACACATATATATATATAGCATGTCGCATATATATATATATATTACATTCAAATGGCAGTGCCAGAATGTATTCTGCGCGTATCTAATGATTCGACTCGAAATCATGCTTACAAACTGGATCATGTACCATTTTCTTATCACCGAACAGAATTCTCGGGCCAAAATCTCACTCTCCTATGTCTCGATAAAAATTAAAATGATAGTACCGCTAAGTGGTGATATCACATTTATGGTTCGGAGTATGTACTGTCTGGTCGGTTGATGAAAAAAAAAAGAAAAGAAAGGACACAGACCTAGACAGCATCTTTTGCAGATTGTACCAGTTCTCCAAATGAGGTTTCCAAGCATTGCCGTAATTCTGCGTAACTTACTACTAACACACTTTGTTCGTCTCGTGACATCAAACATATCTATAAGATTACGAAAAAAAAAAAAATATTCGAAAATACGTATTAAGGGATAATCCAAAACGATCGTTCATGTATTTCGTATGTACGTACACTGGTTTAAAAGAAACCTGTTCAGAGTGAAACAAACACGTTGAAGTTCTATCAATCGGAAGTCGAAGTGTATTCGCACGTTTGTGTAGTATGAACGAGCTTCTTCAAAGCCAGTGTTGATACATTGGTAAAAATATAGCGGTGAAGATGGGCAAAATTCTTATCTCTACGTGGAACATGTCGAATCACGAATAAAACAGATAACGTATAAAATAGATCGATATCCCATCGAAGAAAATTTTGCCCATCTCTGATCGATAATTAAATAATACGATTTAAAAGAAGAATATACCTTATCCTGAGAACCTGAATCCAACTTATTTAAACAAGATACAACGTGTGCCATATCCAACCATGGTCTCCCATCCGCTGCAACCTGATGAAAAACGTAATCCCTAAACAATTTGAGCATGTATCGGTCACCCGTCTCTGCCCACGTGGGTTCCATATTAAGTTCAGGTCTTTCGTTAATGGTAGCCAATTTTACAAGTAACTTAAATAATCGTCCATTCTCCAGCTCCTTGGCAAGTTCATTCTCCAGCACGTCTGATCGAAGTAGAGCCGCGTCTAACTGTGTATAAAATCGCGCTCCTATCATTGGCATGAGATCGGTTACACTTCTTCGTGCTTGATTAGAAAGTAAATACCTATCAAATATAAGAGGCGAGATAGTAAATGTGATTTTAGGAAAACCTGCGTAATAGAGGTAAAATGTGTACGAACAGAATGAGATTTCGAAGATCCGTGGAGTAAGAGCGGGCAACGAGCTCGAGGGAGGCTTGCATATTGTCGCGATGGACGGCAAGGAGGCTGCGACATGCTAAAGCCAACACCAATTTTCCTAGGGCGATTAAATCTTCCTGTTGATAATGTGGTATGAGCGAAAGTGGATTTGCTGCATTTCCATCGAACGTAACCACGTCCGGTATAGCCACGCAACTCAAACGAAGTCTTGTACGCGACGTCAGCAACACTTTCGTAGGATCTAAACATCTGTATGCCAAACCTGTCGAACGCAATAGCAACATCTAGGATCTTCTTAGGTATTACTTGGACTGTACTTAGATATTATTCAAGTATACAAACCAGCAGCATGTATGACGCGAAGAGCAGCGGTGAGTTGGATTATGTAGCTCCATATGACACTTTCTGGTAACATACTGCTATGTTGCTGTCTCAAAATGGTATTTTTAGTATGACTATAAGGTCTGGGAGCATTAGGGTCCGAGGAAAATGGATCCGTGTATCCATTCAATTTAGTAGCTGAGAAATGCTTATTTAATAACGTCTCCGAACCAGGATGATAGTCGTAAACGAATACCATGGCTGTAACAATAAAATCGTTTCGTAAAGATACACTTAATACAGTTTTTAGTACGTTAATACAGACAATGGTCACCAAAGGCCTTGGTGGTGAAAACTTCTCGTAACTGCACTAAGTTGGTATGCGATAATCGCTTCCACATATCCACCAGCACCATACATTTCGTATTGGCAAGTCTGAAATCTAAGAACACATGAAATGCTTATTTCAATACCAGTTTCTAACTCTTTTCGTATAATTCCGTTGGATAGTAACGAAAGACGAGAAACTCACCATGTATACGACGTAAACAATAACGCGTACCACTTTTAATGCTGGTAGCTTTGTACGTTGATGTCTGATATCCAAGCATTGTCGAGGCAGGTTTATGGATTGGTTCTAGCGGGCACAGCTCATGATAATTATCTACCTCGTTCGGTAAGTCGGGAAATCGTACTATATCGGGTTGTGCTAACGTTAACGCATTTTTCTGAAGAATGTCCATTCGTAAACTTTCACTGACAAAGAAGCTAGGCGTTGCTTGAGGTGGTGGAGTCGAAGGAGCAGAAGAGCTATTGGATGACGGAGGTTTCGCCGGTTTCACTGGCTGAAGATGCGCAGGTGTACCTGGATAGACAAAGCCTACCTGACCTGCTCCCACATTTGCGATCTATCGACAAGAAGTATTATCACTAGATTAGAGAATAAGAGATAAGTAGACGCGTTAACTTTTAAACTTGCTTACAGTTTCAGTTCCGTCCTCGGCTCCAACAGTATCGGTCGCAGCATTCCCAAGGTAAAAATAAGTAGTACCGCCCACATTCTCTTGCGAATGGTAAGAATTATTGAAAAGATTTGGAGAACTGCTGTTGCTACTAGTTAGACTCCTTCCAGGTACAAATTCTGGACTGGCAGTTACCTTTTTTTGCGAATCCAGAGAAAGGTTCGACAAATGTTTTGTAACGGCGGTGGTACTTAGAGTTACCCCTGGGCTTTGACGATTCTATCAAAAAATACATAATAAAGAAATTATGCGTTGTAGTCGTTTGTCTACTAGTTACATTTGATTCAAGGCTACATCTAATTAGATGATATAAAATGGAAATTTTTACTAAGATTTGACTCTCCTCAAATAAATTGCAGATGAGTAGTACACTACCATGTAGGTAGCAAGCTTGGACTCCAGTGGAACGCCGTTTGTTTGAGGGGTGTATGCAACAAACATTGATGGGTCCATTTCTCCTTCAACCACTGCATTTACTGCTATCACGCTTAACCCTCACTTCGACTCTTTCTATTTTCCACCCTGTTGTAAATCACTTTGCACCTGCTTCTCTCAATGGTAATTAACAAATGTGCTTTACCACAAGTGGTTGCTTTCGTTAAAATATAGATACACGCTGCGATATCCAGGTCCTGCAACATACCTTATAGATACATAAGTACAAGTAAAAAGTACCGATACAAAGATAAAGATTAACAGTAGAGTACATAAAATTGTCTCTAAACAAAATTCATAAAATTTTGTATTTCTTCAATTTTTTACTTAATAATGATTAGTAATATAATTCTGCAATAGCAACTATTTGATGAAGAAATATGACTGTAAGAAAAGAGGTAACGTTGAGCTAATTCTAATGAATTCATTTACATATTCCTGAATATTTTTAAAATCTTAGTAGAACATTAAATGATATATGAAAACCCAATAAGTAAACAAATAGCTATACAAGTATGATTTAACTTTATTCTCACTATATGTCTACTAAATCTTTCACGAATCTTTGGTTTCGATTATCTTTGGCAACATACAAACATAGCATCTCCATACTGCTTATTCTACGTCAAGTTGTATATACAATTTCCCATTTCTATAAATGGTTCAGACTAACGATGCTTGCACATTACCAAAGATAGTTCAACGCAGAGTAAAGTTAAACCACAGTTATACAACTGTTTGTTTACTTATTTATTACTTGAAAAAAAAGAAACAAGTAAATATCATCTGCTACTCTACGAGAAACAAAACATACAATTCGTTTACAAAACTGCCTGGTTATACTAGCATTCGTGTGAAATGTGTACGTGCATAAATTTAACGGAACGTACCGCTCGCTCTAAACGAGAAACGAGTAACCTGCCGCGTACGGTTCGACGAACGGCGAGGATAGCGAGATTCGTCGATTATGAATGAAATTTCGTAGACAGCGGACGCGGTTTCATTGAAAAAAAACGAAAACAGAAAGGGTGAAAGGAAAGGAGACCGCGACGAACAAGCAGATTAGCACGCTATAGCAATGGCAGCTGATTTTGACAATACAGCGAAAAAGACGCACAGGATAAATAACCTTGGCTTCGCGTCGCTGACGACGAGGAAACGGAGGAAACGTACGAGAATTCGATGAAAGAAATCGGAAGGTTCGCGCGACAGAGAAGTAAAGCGACCGATGGAATGAAAATACGGGGACATGTTACGATGAAACGCGTACCGAAGAGTACGCCGCGTTAACATAACCATTTAACGCTGTCAGCCGATGTCGCGTCGGTGTACGGTACGGCGCCAAAATTCCGATCCCACCGATACGTTCGCGACACGGAACGGAAAAGCCGCGCAACGAGAAAATACATACAACAATTTACAGAGTCTATTTAACAGCAATCTGACCGTGTTATAACATGTTTCCATCCAGCAGACAAAGGAGAAAGCAGAACCAATCCGATCTTGTATGTTTATGGTGTTCTCCCTTTGCTTCGGCCTCGTATTTTTCTCTTTCTTCCTCTCTCCCTTCCACCCTCCTATTCATGTCCTTCGATCGGAGCAGCTGTCTCTCTGCCACGGCTTGTCTCCGGGCGCGCGAGACGCAACTTGTATATTTACCTTTCGAACGCACAACCCGCGAATCAGCGAAATTTCTTTCCATTAAATATAGATCACGAATAGGAGCACCTCGTAACAATCGATTCGCGACGTTTATTCGATCGGATAGCTTGATTTTTGATCTATTTATCGCGAAACATTTCGTGCTAAAAATCAAATACGGATTTTCATTCGAAGCGTCGAACTGTTTGCTTATCTTTTATTCGTTGTTGGACATTTTTATCTAGATGGGAATTTTTCTGCTTCTGGCGATTCTTAGGTCGCGAATCGTTCGCGAATGATCTCTATTCGACGATCTCGATCTGGTATGATACGTTATTAACAGCAATCGATTGCGAAAGAAATATGCGTCGCCTATTGCGCCGTGTTTCATATATTATTCGTGTTAGTACTCGGTTTGACGAATTTGGTCAAAGATTTGTATCGATATTTACGAAACGCGATGGGTATAGTTCTTGGAAATGAGATATCCGTGAAAACAATGTCTAACGGAGAGATTATCTGATAACACGATTTCGAAGTAAATTTTGTTAAGATATATTCGCAACAGAGCGACGCACGTGACTTGTTCTTCTATATACGAATTGTGTGAATATACTAAATAATTACATGTTTCTTTAACGTTTTCTGTGTTTTACCGGCGGTTCTATTTTATGGACAATATATTGTATCGTAGTTTGAATATTTACAGTACACTTGTGAGACTTTTCAGAGCAGCGTCCAACTTCTTGACCGATTCACTGGACTCTTTTTATTTCCACCAGACCGACGCCAATGTTACTAGCAGTTACTAGAGCTCTGATGCTCTTACAACTATGGCGTCAGGCAGAAAGGGCAAAACCCTAGGCTTCGAATAAATCTGAAGTGTGCCGATATGTTTCTTTTGTTTCCCCTTTTGAACATTTTCCAGAGAAAGAACGAGACAAACATATCGGCAAACTTCAGATTTATTTGAAGCCTAGGGAATATTATTCGATAGAATAAACGCTACGAATAAATTGGAATAAATCCCAATTGAACAAAAATTGTTCCTATGAAGTGCACCTAGTAATAACGCTTGCATCTACGATTCCCTGATTCTCATGATTATGTTGGCAACACTAAAATATTTCAATGTGTGTAGTATCCTACATTCATTTGTATATACATAGTTGTGTATACTTGTGTATCTTGTGTTTATTGTATACGATGGATTTGAAGCATCGAGTTTTCGAGAACGAATAACGACGAGTGTTTCCATTTACTCGTTCCCGTTTGCGAAGTACCAATAAACAAAAGTGTGTAACGACAAACGTGAACTTAACGTCAACGTAAATTCAAATAATCTTGTTTAACAAAGTTCACGACAATGATCATACCTGTACGATGTTTTACATGCGGGAAAGTGATCGGTAATAAATGGGAAGCTTATCTTGGATTACTACAAGCAGAATATACGGAAGGGTAATTAGAATTATTTTAATATCCAAACACTAAGATAAACGAAGAATAACATAATTTGTAAAGAATACTTATGTTATGGACATACCTAACCTCTATTCGTAGAGTATTATCGAATGCTTAAAAATATAATATACAGTAAGTCTTCGAATTACACTGTCTCATAGATATAATGGAAAAGAAAGATTTATTCACTTGTTTTGAAAGGACTGTGAGTCGAAAACTTACTAGATATTCAAATATCTTGGATACATACTTCTTACTTATGCATCACGTGGTACATATATGTGTTGCAGAGATGCTCTCGACGCATTGGGATTAAAACGATATTGCTGTCGCAGAATGCTTCTTGGACACGTGGATTTGATTGAGAAACTTTTGAATTATGCACCATTAGAAAAATAAACACCATGTGAAATCTTTATTTCGACAATTCATCTTGTATATTGGTCTGTATATCACAGAATTACATAAATTAATTAAATAAATTTTCATGATTCCAAAGCAAAATACACATGTACATACTTCTATTATATTAAAATGTATCATTAAAGTTTAAAAATGTTATTTTCACCTCACAATTACAGCATTTACTGAATTGTACATACATGTAGAATGGGAAAGAATTAAAATCAACCAATTATAATGTAAAATGATCTGTATTTTATAATTGCGTTTGTTGCTTTTTTCTCTTTTCTTATCATGATTGTGTATAAATTTTCAACAGTTGTATAAAAAGTTGACAAGTTTATAAAAAGTCTATTAGCAAAAACTGCTCTGACAAAATATTATGTTTTTATTTTGAAAATATGTATTTACGTTAAATGCAACATAGAAAAGTGAAACATTTTATACACTGTATATATATTACATGCATAAAACATGCAACAGGAACTTACTGTACACGGACATTCGTATACATAAACAATTCTTCTTAGGATTTTGAATATTAAAAGGCTTTGCTACATATCACTAGTTAATGGTATCTTCTGAAAAAAATGCAGGAGGTTATATTTCGAGATTTGATTCTTAATCTGTAGAGCCAGCTACACGTACATCCAATTTCAATTTCTTAAATAAGAAACTCGTATATGGATGTAATAAACATGCACTTATGTATGCTCGTGTTTATCAATCTTAACTAAAATAAAAAATTTTAAATAACCGCATAATTCGAGTGTCACTCAGTATATTCTGCATTAACAATTTCTAAAATAATATATGTAAAAAGAAGCATCAAATACTTTTACGAAGAGCACTATTAATTAATAAATAATTAAAAGATCCGTATCTGTATTATTATACATGTATCTTGCTTTCATTTCAATTGGTATTTTTATTATTCAAATGTAAAGTTGTTTTAAAATACTGCCAATGTTTTTCAGTCTACATTTTTCTCTAATTAAATAAAATCGTTACTTGCAACTCTCAAATCTATCAGCCACTTGATATGTTCACTCCAATTAAATCTTTTCATATAACCTTCGCTGACATTATTCTTTTTATTTTATAAATCATTTGTGCGTAAACATAAGTTGAATTACTGCATACCGAATATCGGTTTTTTTTAATTCTCCTTTGCACAACAATCAACTCAATGTTTGTTATTGCAATAGTTTCTTTTTTTCTATCTTACTAGAGCACTTCATGTAGGCACATAAGTAGCAACTAAATTTCTGATAGAAATCTTTGTTTTCCATACATCTGATGTACGTTATTGCAATTGATATTTCTGAACCGGTCATTTTTTTTTTTTTTTTAATTCTTATGATTGTCTTCCTAAAGTATCAGAAATTTATTGCGTTCGACTCGGTGAAGTGGCTTCCAAACAATTTTAGTTTGGAGTATTGGTATATGTACAGATCTATCTGTACATGTCCACAATTTGTATTAGAGCGCTACGAGAGCCAAATACTAAAGCCATGAGACCAATGATACATATGACGATGTTCTTTAACGCTACCCAATTGCCTGGGCCGAAACCAACGTCCCAGTAAGTTACGGTTTCGATGAACACAGGAATTAATAGCCCCAAGATGGAGAAGCAAAATGCACCGATCAATCCAATGAAAGGTTCGATAGTCGGTACAATCACAGCCAAGAGAACTGTAACACACAGGGTAAACTCATAGAAATTCATCTTCATCGAGCAACGTGTACTCTTATTTAAATAATTGAAAACATACCTGCGCCACTGACCATAACAGTTCTCAAAACATAATTTGCTAGCATAGGTTTCTTCTGGAATCTATCCTTTATACCGTCCCACGCGATATCGAGACAAACATAGAATTGTAAACCGAATGTACAATAAACTGCGAGAGCTATCAAAATCTTCACAACTTGGGCGGGTCTAGAATAACATTTACGATACTTTTATTCGTCCTCGTAGAATTAAAAGTATAGTAAAACGCGGCAACACTTACATTTCTTCCGTCGGCAAGTTCAACGTGATACTGTCCAACGTTTGGTCTTGGTATTTTACGTAACCCAAAAATCCAAGTAAAATGTATATAAGGGTGACTCCAGACATTCCTTTATTGAGAACACCGCAAATCCCGACAAAGTGTTGCGGCGTTTTCATGTTATTTTCCAGCGGCATTACAACACCTAAAAAAAAAAAGATTCGTCGTGCAACCATTCTCCTCTTTCTAGTTAAACGGCCAAGATCAAGTAAAAAGTACCTATCGCCTCCATGGCAAAAATAGTAATGCTGAAGAATCGCGGAAAGTCCTCGATAGACGCGAATAAAGGCACAGACGTGATGGGTGGTATATCCATGACTAAATAATAGAAAGTTATTCCTAAGCCTGTTCCCATGAATATATTGGCCACCATAGAAATAGGCGCGAGGTATTTCAAGTTGGGAATCCAACTGAGTAATATCATTGGGATCAGCAAACAGGCTGTCATTAACCTGATACTGAACGGACCGGCTTCGGGATCGTTGTAGTGGTCGATGATTTGATTGAAGTTCATCGCAACGATTACCGTGTACACGCTGCAGGTGCCGAAGTACGTTGTAAATAAACTAATTTGTATGAGATACCTGCGGGGCAAAATCAATGGAATGTTACATAGTTACCGTTTACGACGGATATCTGAGATTGTTATACGTTTCCGTCATTAGGAAATCTTACCTGATCGGCTTTGAGAATTTTCTTCCCCATTCTGGTCCCGTAGCAAACGCTTCTTCCGCTATATCGGCGAAGCTCATTTGCGTGCGGTGCGTTTTGTGATAAAGAACGTGCGCACATTTTACCTAAAGCATTGCAAATTTGGTCGATGTCGTTATTTGTAATCTCGTTACGATATTACTTATCGCATTCGATGCCCTGACCTTTACTTACCAAAATGTATGCACAGTGCGTGCAGACAAACGCTACAAGGATCGTAGCAAATACGCCAAGGAGGAGGCCGGCATTCTTGAAAGCGATTGGCATGGACAATATACCCGTTCCAAGCGAAGCTTTCAGTAAATGCGTTAATGTGTCACAGTCCCTGAACAAAGACAAGATTAAACTGTAATTAACGATATGGGTATCGATGCCTTGGGTCAAGCCCAGAACTTCTTTTAATTCTAATCAGAATGTCACCGTAAATACAGATTGTACAAACAATGAGAAATGTTTGTACGAACATATTTACGCTGTAGCATCGAGTAATAATATTCGTAAATCTTGTTTCACATTGGAAGAGTAGCCAGAGATAGCCCAAGATATTCGTACAATCATTTTAACACTTTATTTACCGGGAGCCTATTTATAGGCTTTTTAATTGCAGCATTTAGCTATTCGAATTTATTTACTATGTCGATGGTTGTCTACTTGCAATGATCAGTGTTTGGTAACAGACTTGGCTTTCAATGTACCCGGTAAGTAACAGTATGGAGGAATTATTATCAGCCTAGATTGGGATACGCTACTGTAGAAAATTCTTTTTTGAATTAATGACTGTTTATTAAAGACTATTTAGAAATAGCCCGGTAAGTAAAGTGTAAAGTGTAATGCATCTCATATGGAAGTGGTCTGAGACGATCAGTTTAAAAAATATCGTCGATTGAATTCGCTTACGTCGTTGGATTATCAACTTTTCGTTCACTGAATGGATCGAAAGTTTTCCCATCTCCTTGAGCTTCTACATCTCGCGGAGCGACTTGTACTTTGTATCTACAACGAAAAGAAAATATTTAGATTACCCAGATGCTGTTTCAACGATAACACGTTCAAGAATAATAAAATTCAGAAATCCTACTTGGTCAGTACGCCATCTTTCACGTTAGACCCGTCCGTGGGCAGGAAAGTGTCCAATTCCGTCGGTGTCTTGTTATCCTGTAATAAAAATAATGTAATAAATATTTATACGAATTACAATGTATAAAGGAAATTATAGATTTTTACTGAAACATACCATTTTGTTGTGTGTGTGGTTTCCTGTGCCCAGAATAAATTATCTACAACAATGAAGAGGACTGATTTGATGAAAACAGAAATATGGCAGCGATTTTAGAGTTTTGTTTTTAACTAATGTAGCATTAAATGCCTCGGTGACTGATAAAGTCGTACAACACTATGCGCGTAACTTCTTTGGTTCTTATTTGATCTACAGGTACATTGTTATCATCGCGGTTTCGTGATTTACAACTTATATAATTATGCTATAAAGAGTAGCGCGTATCGTCGTTATCAAAACACTGATTCGTTAATCAGTTGCGCTTCGCAGATGATTGCACTAAATCCACGGGTAAATATAATTTCGATCAATTTCGTAACTCTATCGTCGAGAACCGTTTCAATAATTCCAAGCTAATTGTTATTAAAAATAACAGAAAGAAATCAGGTGCGTAATCAATTATTGCCTGACAATTGTCTACCGCAGTCATACTGCAAAATCAGCTTGGATAAACACTAATAATTAAATTTTAATAATTATATAATTAATAATTTGAATCATTCATCTCCGACTAGCAGAGTAGGCGCCATCATGGCGGTCATGCAAATGTAAACACGGTGTACGTTTCAGCCTATGAATCTTTAAATATTAACATTCTTAAAAAACAAACAAACAAATAAGCAAAAATCCATAAGTACGACAAAATATTCCGTATTGAAAGATAGACTAATAAATTATGCTTTAAAAGCAAATTATTGCACGATGATAATTACACAAGTGAATTCTAACAACGGATAAAAATATCTCCGATTAGGAGAAGAGAGATTCCAGACGGAATAGACAAAAAAAAATTACATTTATGTTCGAAGAAAAACTGTCGCTATAAAAAAAGGGAATGTTAGTGTAATAAGAAACGTTACAGCTGGCTTGATAAATTCTCGTCCGCCGCATACTGCGTTTCTTATTACATACCCGTCGCTATATCCGTCAATAATCCGCGCATAATCAAAACGTCGTTGCGATACTTCTTGGCATCGGTTATGTAAAACAGTATTGAAAGACTGCGTTCGGCATCAAGACTTTGACCTTGGGTGTAGCAGTTTCACGCGAATTAAACTACGCACGCGGAACTCCGTCAACACGGCCTACAAATTACGTGGGAAAAATTCGAGTAATAATAAAATAATGTCGCAAGTATACTTTTCGTTATAAATCTATTTATTTTATTACGGATCTGAATAGCGGTTACATATTCGTAATATCATCGAAATGTTTATTATTCGGCGAAATATACAATTTGTACAGGATGTCCGAAAAATGTTGGAGGTCTTTGAAATGGGTGCTTCAGGAGGTGATTTGAAACAACTTTTTCCTTAGCGAAAATGTTGTCCGAGGCTTCGTTATAGAGATATTAAGAGAAAAGCCCCGACCAATCAGAGTGCGAGTATGCCGGTGGGCGGGGCCGTCTAACGCGTCGCCTACGCTACCGTGGGCGTTCCGCCGGCATACTCGCGCTCTGATTGGTCGGGTTTTTTTTTGTTAATATCTCTATAACAAAGCCTCGGACAACATTTTCGCTAAGGAAAAAGTTGTTTCAAATCACCTCCCGAACCACCCCTTTCAAGGTGTTACAACATTTTTGGGACACCCTGTATATTCATACCCTGTCGGTAAAACGGATTCTCGTTGCTGGCGGGGTACATTACGTGCTACTTTTATATTGTTATTAACTATTTTCGAAAACTGCCATATCTCGAATTAACAGAGTCGGTTTCAGCTATATTTCCGGGGAGGGGGAAATCTAAAAATTGTAGGTCCGCCAAAGTAAAGTTTAATCGTTAATTTATTTACTCGGAAATATACAGATCTCGTTATCTTTTCCATTAAGAAAACACGGATTACTACGGTAGTTTTATAAACCAGTCACGCAATCGCGAAAGCGTTTTATTAGGTGCGATCAGTGCGATAGAGTAATCTAATCCATAGTTTATTGACATGGGAGTGAAGCGAATGTGATGTAAATACACCATAATTTTATAAAGCATACCTAACATCTTATTCAAATTATGTATTATTACGAAACACATTTGAGCTGTCTAAAAGTCTGTTAACCTATCATTAATCTCGATAACGGCGGGAATCCCCGAATGCAATAAAGGGAAATGGTTTAACACGGTAATTCAGTTGCATCTATTATGTACGTGACTGTTCGCAATTCAACACTGCGACCGACGTTCCAAAGAGTCGCGACCCCAACCTTTGAGACCGTAGCCTACGTACTATTGCCACTGCACGCTTCCTACAGGGAAAAAAGTCACTAGTCTAAACTCATTAGCCACAATTTCATACAAATATCGTTAACCGCGTTATCTATGGGGTACGTAATTAATTACGTAAGAGATTTCTCAAGACTGTTGCAAGTTATCGCTTCGAGAGACGAACGTCCAAGATGTACGAACCGTACGCCATGTTGCGATAATGACGATAACGCGAATATGCATTCGTTCAACAACGTCCCGAAATAGTTCGAGAATTAGCCGTTGAACGACTGCCACTGTAATCGATGAAAGACCCTTTGTCCCCTAATACTACTTATATTGTTCCCGACACTTTTGTTCTTCTCATCGGACAAAGAGCGGTACTGTTTAACCTTTGTTGTCTCCTCTTCTTTCACGGACAAACGCGAAGCCACGTTATTGGAACCTATCTTCTGTTTTTCCGATAATAATTTTTACTAACGCCGAGAAGAAAAATATAATCTTATCTCGCGAACACTTGCATAAAATGTACGATCAATCGTTTACCATACCGTCCTGTTTTCGAAGTTTCCCGCGTTTATAATTAGAAGACTCGAACGGGATATTTTAGAAAAGCCTGAAAATATCTAATGTACGGCTGGGTAAATTTAGAAATTTATTTCACCGCGACCTTACACAACTTCATTTTATTTGAAAATTCTTACATAATTGATAATCGAATATTTACGAAGTGCACCTCGAAACGCTGCGAAGAAAATACGTGATTTTTTTTTAAGTATTCCTCGCTGATATTTTATCAGCGGGTTGTAGGGGAGAGAGAGAGTATAAGACAATTAATAAAAAATATATATATATATATATATATATATATATATATATATATATATATGTGACCACGTAGATATGTGACATTCATCGATCATTCTTGACGTTACATTCGGACATTGTCCTCAAATATATAGAACCCGTTGGCAATCACACACTGAACGATCTAATGGATGCGTGCGCAGAATCTAAATATAGTACACACAAAACGACCCTGTAATTTTCAGTATTATCTAGACCCAATAACTGTCTCCGATTACAGAAACGATCAATATTTCCTATCGTTCGAAATTAACCACGACACAAGAAATAATTTTTGTTTGTCCCAACCGTGTCTCTCTTTTATTTCATTATCTCGATAATAACGCTAACCCTATCAAGCTGATCAACGTAGGTCGAACCACTTACTAAAAATTACCCAATCTCCATCCGATCTCTATTATAACGTACCTGTATACATAACCTAAGCCTCGATCTATTCGTATTTTAATATACCACAATAACCAATAAATATATCCGTTTAAACTAGAACGATAAATAATTGAATGTAGAGACGCGAAATAAATTTCTAATCCTAATAATTGAATGTAGAGACGCGGAATAAATTTCTAATCCTAATAATTGAATGTTTCGCGCGAGCGAACTGGCCGCAATCACGTCCTAACGATTTAATTTCGTTCCGCGTGGTCGAGACGCTGGAAAATAAATGGCGAATTCGCCCAGCGTCGATGTCGAACGTATCATTAGTCCGATCGACCTTGATTATTGTTTCACCGTAACGCGATATGCGATACGTAGTCAAGAAGTCGAAATGTAGTCAAGGTGGCAATTTGTTGGCCATTCACGCGTCAAACCAGTCATCGCGACCGACGCGCCCTCCTCACGGCTTCGCGGTTTTTCCGTCATATGAAAACTGCTGCACCTGTCTCGGGTAAACGAAATAAAAAAAATGCGTTACGTAACCAGCGGGTGCGTTCGTTCTTACTTGGATAACGTGCCACGAGGGCGCGGGGCGGGGTTACAGAAATTTTTCTTCGTGTCGCGAAAGCGTCATTCGCAGCGATTGACGTAAAATCAGATAAGAGCGGCTCGTATCATAGACGACCGTGCCGACGATTCTCGCAATCCACATTGGAATTAATTAATCTCTAATCTATCCTCGTTAAGGCGGCAATTAGCGGGCCGAGTGTCACGTTGAAAATTAGGTCGTTCAACTTTCAGAGTTAACCTCGCTTTAATTATGCTCGACCCTCGGACTACGAACCGCGCGATCTTACACACGACGTCCCGCATAGGGCCAAATTTGATTCGTGGACAAATTATTTTTCTACGCATTCTAGACAATTTCTTCTTGGTCGAAATAAATTCTTCTTAAATAAATAGTTGTTAAAAGAAACGGTGGGCGAACAGAGGCGAGGCGCTCGATCTGAAACTAACCTTAAAATTGCTGGTTGGACGAAACCCTAGACCAGAGGTTCTCAAACTTTTTAGATTCGTGGCTCCTTTAATACCAATCGGTATGAGACCAATCTGAAGTATATTAGACAGACTACATTTTGTGACTCAAGCTAACTAAATATAAATGTTACTATTTCACAAGACTTAATTTCTTAAGAAACTTTACCGATATTTATTTTTCTTTCTCTTACATTTTTACATATTACATCTACATATTTACGATACATCGCAGGTTCCCAGTTTGGGAATCACTGCCCTATACTACCATTACTTGAAGTTTGTCGATAACATTCGTCTCGTTTCCTCTTTCGAACATTTTCCAAGGAAGGAAACCAGACAAACATTATCGACAAACTTCAGGCAATGGGGGTCTAGGGTTTTGAACAGTGATGGGCAAAATCCTAGACTTCGAATAAATCTGAAGTTTGCCGATATGTCTATCTCCTTTCCTCTTTTGAACATTTGCCCAAAGAAGGAAACGAGACAAACACACGTTCAAAATTTTTGAACAACTTTGCGATACCCTCCTTTCCACGTGACCACAAACGTAGTAATAAATGTACGTATTGTTCTTCCTATTATTACGAAGCGAACGTATTCGTCGCCATTAATTTCTCGCTTTTGTCTACCGAAGGCGTAAGAACAAATTGTGCTTGACAGCCAAGAAAATATATACGCGATATACACATGAATAATATGTGTTCTACAAGTGTACAATGCACCCGTGTCATTATTTTCCTTACTTTACTTACGGTCATGTACAATGCATATGACAGCACTTCGAACGCTTTTAGAGTTCTCGAATTATTTTGGATCTACCTAGACGTTCATTGCATACGAAATATGTATCGGAATTATTGAACCTCGTTTGTCGAATCCACTATCCGATTGCGAGACTCGGCCGATTCGAAACTGTGGACAGAATGTTATCTCCCTGACACGAAAACAAAGTCGGAGCATTCTGAAGCGAGGAGTACGGGGAGACGAGAACTACAATGTAAACACACGGCTTGGCTGTGAAATAAAACAGTGCCAACGGATAAGTCAACGACGCGACGTCCATCAGGGGTTACTAGATATTAACACCAAACGTATTTATCGAAGGAAATCATTTTCAACGTATCCTCTGATTTCCGATAAAGTAATCCAACGAATACATTTATTTTTATAAATAAAGCAATCAATTACCAATACGTCCACGAATTAATACTCGCTCTGGATAATAAGTAGCTGAAAAAAAAAAATATATTTTAACGAATTAATTGTTGAAATTCGAGCTTATAATATGCGGTTGTATCGGCAGCTCCAATGAGTGGATGTGAGTCTTCTGTTCTAGTGTGTTCGTTACGACTTATGCGCGTGGTGCATGGAAAGTGTTCCATATTTGTTCCTAATATGTATTATAATAACTAACATGTTTAATAATCTCTATTCTATCTGTGTTTCTAATATAATAACTAGTTTTAGGTAAGGATCTATACATATATAATTATATATAATTTAATATAGTTTAGATATAATTTTATTAAGAATATATATATACATATACATATTCCTAATAAAATAACCAACATAAATACAAAATTTTAAAAACAAAATATCTCGATATAGAATATCTCCGAATAAATTTTCGTAATTATTCTCATCGAAAACCTTCGAAGGTACGATACAGAGAGTGGAAAATAACGAAATCGTTTGTTTACAAATAAGAAGATACTGCGACCTTCGCAAGTCATCGGAAATATGGTCATAAGCGATTATCCCACGTCAACGGAAGTTCTTATCGATACAATTGTTTTGTTGACCCGTGTCAATTAGTATCAGCGAGTCTAAAGGACCATCTAGAATCTACGGTTCATCAGGTTCTCAAGCAAATTAGCTTCTCGGTGCGAAATTACGCGCTGTTATGACTCGCCGTGCTTCGTCCAAGTGTACGTAAATACTTGAAACCGAACTATCGGAATGGATCGTATTCGATCGAAACGCGGTACCGTGTTACTCGAACGACATGAAAAAGTGGCGAATTACTATTATTACAGATTTGCGAAACACGATGAAAGTGAAAGGTATCGTGATACGCCAAGTGAACTTCTCGCGTTACTTTGGCGAATTTTCTTCGCTGATCGATTTCCAATGATTCGAACTTTAGTTTTAAACTAACCCAGTTTAGTTTCGAGTAACGATTGTTTCGAAGTCTCGAAACGAGTTAGTTTTGCAATGGCGCGCAAAAAAAAAAAATATCGAATGCGTCTTTTTCACGAGCATCTCGTTACGTCGCTAAATGATCTACGAACGCAACCTACGAGATGTTTGTAAACACTAAATTGGCTCCGTTGCTTGGCCGGCGGCAGGATGACTAACGAAAATGGCCGGCGTCTTACGGTGGATACGGTAATTGTGCAAATAAACTCGGTGACTAAGTCTGGACGGTACTACGAAGCGTGGGAAACGGCCAATCACGTTTCCTAGATTCGAAATTCGCTTTGCCTATTTTTAAAAATCATACATTAAACAAATATATATATATATATATATACATGTTGAATCGAGTAACCTCCTTCTTTTCGAAGTCGGTTAATTAGCTGCGATTCCAAAATTCGATTTTATTAATTTTAACGTTTTCTGTATACCGTTAAAAAAAAAAGAAGAAAAAAAAGACAGTTGACCGTTTACGTTCTTCGTTCGAAAAATTGAATAGTCACGTAGGTGCGTAAGTGTTCCGTAAATAAAACGGTTTCGAGAAACGTACAAAATTCCAAGATGGCTGCGCGTCGGCCGCATTTAGCCATCATACGCGTGACTTCCCACGGACTTGACACTTCGGTAATCCACTTGCGTATTATCCTTGTGAAAATGTAACCCAATGTGTTTAAAAATAACGTTCCGTGAACGTAAGCAACCCGATAAGATTCGAGACTCTTACGGCTTTACGCTTTTATTGCTCGATCTCGTCAGATTTTAAGCGACGCTGTCGCGTCTCCGTTGTGCATGTGCATTATAGTTTGATCGATGTGACTAAACTTGCCTGGCAAGTAGGCCATCTGAGAACTAGGCTTTCTAGTTCGTTGCCACTCGCGCCAAGGTTACGTGCTCGATTAATTCACGCAAAAAGAAAACCGAGTAATCTCCGTTTGTAATTCATTTCAATTCCCTCGTTACGAGACCGTCGTTTATCTGCTCGATAATTTGCCGAATGACTATTCAATTCCGACCCATTTAAGCTTATCCAGAAACGAAGGATATTTTGAAATTAGTAAATTAATTAACGCAAGATCAGAGACGGGGGTATTCGTATTCATAAATATGAATAAATTTATGAATAACTCGTTGTTCGCATTTTTATTTATAATTAACTCTTCATTAAATAACGTTAATCACTTACTTACATTGTTTACTATCCCACACAGAATCGTTTTCACTCCAAACAAATGGGTAATTACAACAATTATGTAATGTACGCAAATAAAACAATCATTGTTGTTAGTATTATGAAAAAACATTATAGTTAATAAACACGTATACGAAACTCTGGAATATGTATAAGCACCTTGGATAATATCAATAAAAATATGATACAAATAAAACGTGAACAACGCGCTATTTATGAATAATAATGTGAATAACGAGTTGTTCACATTTTTATTCGTGAATTTATTCATATTCATACTTATCGATATTTATGAATCGCATCGGATCACTTTTGCATTATCTTAACGAGATCAAATTGTTGCTTGGATAAACCAACGCGGTAACATTGCGAACTTTCGTTGAATAACGCCTGAAAATATACGATACATAAGAAAAGAAAGAAAATGTTTCACGATGAATGAAACAGACATATCTGAAATATTAATTGGTCGAGATGGTCGGTAACATTTCGCAGCATAAATCAATCCGTTACGCGAGTGCGTAAGAAGGAAAGTCAATCAGGTTACAGTTATGCGCGATAAGTTCATAGTAATTGCAAGGTCAATGAAATTATTCATATCGTATAGACTCTGCGGAATGGAGATTCTTGAGTAGTTTCGCCTCCGACCAGCGTATCAACCGGTTTCAGTTCGAGGTTCAAGGCTTTCGATTCCATATCCGTATAGATGGGATTTGTAAATATTCTACGACTATTCTAAAGAAATTGTTTTTCAGGATTCCAGAGGTTTTCGAGAATATCGTTCACGTTCAATTTAGAGAGGATTTCACGGTAGCATTGAGGGCATCAAGAGGGTAATTGCTGCGTCCTAAACAATATTTAGAAGATAGATCGTAAAAAAGTTCGACCGAGCCCTTCCACTCGATAACGAAACTGGATCGAAGCACTGATGGACAAAACCCCAAGTTTCGAGTAAATCTGAAGTGTACCGACGTGTTTGTCTCGTTTCCTCTTTCGAACATTTGCCAAAGAAGGAAACGAGACAAACATGTCGGCAAACTTCAGACTTCTCGCGTCGATATCCCTCGATAGGTTAAAATCGAAAACAAAGAGTCTCCCGTACACCGTCGATAATGTCCCCCATCTGTTTTACCCAAAGAAAAATTCAAAACTGTGCACAAAAAAAAAAGAAGGAAAAAACCGTAAACGACTTTCGGAAGCATTATGGAATACCTTATCGCCGCGTTAGCTAATTAATGTTACCAGTTTCCTCCGCGCGCGATACGGGCAGGAAAAAGTACGAATATGTCAAGGAAGTCGGTGGACAAGTGGAATTAATTATACGGAAATATCGATGCCTGAGCGACGCGGTGCAACGAACGAATTCACCTACGTAGAAACGTTGTTCCGATATGGAGGTCCGAAATATCGACGCGAAGTTACATCATGCGATGCCACTTACGAAGGAACCGCCATAGCGGGCCATACAAGTCGCGTCCACGCAAACTTACCTCCACGTGCTCGCGGCGGCGTGATTCCTGACGAAACACTGCTCTACGCTTGCAGCTACCGCAACTCCCGAAACAACATTCACAAGGAATTTCTACATCACGATTTCGAATTATCCCGAATTTCTGTATTCGTTACAAAGGCTCGTTTACGACGAATCGAAACGTTTCACGTACAATGGTACAATCCATATTTAATATAAAATCGTCACGAAATGCATTTATTTTTCGCGTACCTCGTGGGACGTTAGTATACATATGTATAGATCAGTTACGCGCAATGGCTTTCGTGAGCACGCGTTGCTAATAGTTACTTAATTTTATCGCCTTGGGGAGAAGTTCGATATCGTCGATTCGTAATTAAAAACTGATCGCGGTTTCCTAACCTATAATCTTAAGGAAGACTCAACATGTAGAAGACTCATCACGTGTGAAATTTGAATGTGAATTCGATACTGTTTTCTGGGCTCGAATAAGAAATACTTGACATACATTTTAAATATATGACTACAATATGGTCGTTCGTAGAAGTCGGGAAATTTGCATCGTAAAACAACGTAATACTCGAAGCCAGGGAACGGCACTTCGGAATCACAATGCCTTGTCCTTTCCCCGAATTTCGTCTTTACCTTCTTCGTTAACGGTACATACGTAGGATTCACCGGGAATAGCATTCGAATGCAGCTGGCGGTCAACCACGCGCATAAAAGATTCCTAAAATACGCGCTGCAGCCAGTCGAAGACGCAGAAGATCACAAAGAGGCCTGATGGAATTGTAAATGACAGAGAATATCGAAACCGAGGCTGTGTCCCGTTCTCGCGGCGACGATACACTATCAACGGAATACTTTATCAGTTCCACTCGTGCTGGTACGGTTTGGCAAAATTTTGTACGAAAGAGACGAAGTGGCGACAATATTTACACCGCTCTCGGCAAACACAGATACCGAGTTGCACAATCAATTACCATATTAATAGCCATTGTTACACGTCTCGACTTAATTGCTCGCGATCAACGCGAAACTAGAATACTAATACAGAGTAGTTTCTTATTCGAGTCTAAAAAATGTTGGAAGTCATCGGAGGAGGTGGTTCGGGGGGTGATTTGAAACAACTTTTTCCTTGGCGAAAATGTTGTACGAGGCTTCGTCGAAGAGATATTAACGGAAAACACTGACCAATCAGAGCGCGAGGATGCCGGTGGAGCGCTCGCGGTAGCGTATGAGAGCGGCCACTTAGCGCGTAGTCTTCGCTACCACGGGCGCTACATCGGTATACGCGCGCTCTGATTGGTCAGTGTTTTCTCTTAATATCTCCTCAACGAAACCTCGGACAACATTTTCGCCAAGGAAAAAGTTGTTTCAAATCACCTCCCGAACCACCCCTTTCAAGGACCTCCAACATTTTTGAGATACCCTGTATATGTATCTACTGTAACAAAATAATCGCGATAAAATTTGTCTCCGCGATGGTGCACGTTGAAACGAGAATTTCAGATATCGATCATGCGGTTCTCGATCGTCGCTCGAAGACTGTGTCCCTAGTCCCTATCCCATTTCCAAATTGAAATCGAGTTCACCGACGCTATAAATAGTGGCAGATGACGCGGACGCGTCTAATATTGGTTTTCGACTCGGAAATTAAAGTTGTTCGTACCTGTCGTGCGACGACTCGCTTGTTTACGGTGAAAAAGAACACAAACGTGGTGCGAGCCGATGGATCCCGTCTAACGATGTTACCTCGTCTCTGGCGTACGCCGGTATGTTCGGTGACACAACGATCCACGAATTTATCGCAACGTGTTTGTCACGATCCCGTCCACGCTGCGAACTTTTCGCAGCACCGAGTTATACACGTACCGGCGTGCACCACCGCGAACACCGACCGAAACGAGACTGCCGTGCGGACGCACGCCGTTCAAGAATAAACTGAAAGTTTTTGTCCCCGGAAGAGCGTCGCCGTGTTTCATCAGACGACCGCCAGGGGTCGAACGCCATACCCGACCTTCGATCGAATTATTGTCGCAACATTTTTCTCGATTTTATAAACGATCTTCGATAAATACTCGCTGGAAAAAACGAACGGAGGACGCGCTGTTTTAGGTTATGGTTCTATATTAGAAATTTAAGGAATTTTTAGGAAGATTAGATTGTTGTTTATATAAATAAGCGAGTATTCTACGAGTATTCTGCGAGTATTCTGCGAGTATTCTGCGAGGCTTATACGTAGAATTTGGGATGGAAAATTTGAAATTCGGATAAGGTTGGGTAAACGTGTTATATGAAGAGATGATAATGAAATATAGAGACTAACTTTTATCTTAAACTTTTAACTTGCATTTTCGGACTTTTCAGGTCAGAAACTACAGGATTTGATAATTTGTAACCAAAAAAAAAGTGGGCCCCTGAGACAAAGTTTAACCCTATTATTCATTTATTTCTTAAAATTAGTTACCATTTCAACGAGCTCTTGTGTTTTATAAACTCGCACTCAAGAAGCGTGTCGTATAAACTTGTACGGTAGAAGTTCTACCGGCGCACGTGGTCGTTTAACCTAGCAAGAAATCCTGAAGAGATAGTCTCGCGTTACAACTATAGCTGAATTACGTCTGGCTCGGGTCTGGTACTAATTAGTTTAAAATTCGAGTATTTCATATGCGTTCGGACGTTAGGAATCAATTTTGCATATTCGAGTGTCGTTAGTAGAATATTATTATATCGATATATTCGCTTAATTATACAATAAGAATATCGATGACGTATCTTACCGCGATCCCTTCGTGAGCCTGGTTTCTTTGAAAGTTCAACCGCGCTGCAACGATATTTTACAAAGTTAACGAAAAATTTACCCGCGTCGACCTGCATACCATCTGAATTAATATTTGCCAGGCGTGGTTTCCTCGTGGAACCGTATGATGAAATTCTGGGAGCGATATTACACTATTACAGCTACCACGCCGTTCCCGATCCTCGAGTTCGAAATGTCAATCAAATACGTTAACGATCAATAAAAAGCTCCAATCGTTATCAACATTAATAGCAGCGTTCGACGCCGACTAGCTTTCTCAGTTCTTCCGATAGTTGTCAGCGTTCCGTTTCGTTATCGGCGTAGCAGGAACAAACATCGGATCTCCGTTGTTAAACTTTGAATTATGAAACTATTGCATCATGTTACGCGATGCGTCCTTTCGTCGCCGATGATGACGATCGAAAACGGTGACGTTCAACGGGACGTTAAGATATTCGCTGGTTTCTGAAACCGTGTGGAATTAAGCGACGTGTCTGTGGATAATTTTTAATTGTATTAATTCGGACTGACCACAGAAACGTATGCGCGCGGTCGATCGCTGCATCGATTCATTGATAAGCGAGCTATCAATTGGATACACGAGACGCAATGGGACACGAGGGTGTCCCAAAAGTCGGGGAGGAGCCGGAAATGGGGGGTAGCTGAGACGATTCTGAACAACAATTTCCTTTGCAAAAATGTAGGATGGGGCTTCGTTAAGGAATCATATTAAGAGAAAACCCCGACCAATCAGAGCGCGCGTACACCGTTCGTGCGGCCGCCGGTAGGGAAGGCTACGCGCTAGGCGGCAGCGTCAGTGTCCTTCGATGCACGTCGAGTTACTTGTTCGCGTACAAGCGCGGCCGCCAGCGCGTAGCCTTCGCTACCGCGGCCGCTCCAACGGTCTACGCGCGCTCTGATTGGTCGGGGCCTTTCTCTTAATATCTCCTCAACGAAGCCCCACCCGACATTTTTGCAAAGGAAATTGTTGTTCAGAATCGTCTCAGCTACCCCCCATTTCCGGCTCCTCCCCGACTTTTCGGACACCCTGTATACTATTCGCGTATATCGGATATCGTCAATTGCACGCATCGACGATAACAAATTTAAGAAGAAATTTCTCTTCGCGCGCATCTCGAGGAATTATTTTTCTCGTTGGATGCTGAAAGTTAGTTTATTTGAATTAGATCTCTGCATTTGCGAAAGTATGCAACTCGCATAAATATCTGCAGTCTAACGACGAATACGCGTTATACTTTGGAAAAAAATGACAAAATATGGTGGAATCGAACGGAAGATAAACTCGGTAACGCGGACAGCCGCTAAACGCAGTTTCCACCGACGAGTTCTCCGCAGTCGTCTCTGGAATTCGCGTGCATCATGCGAAAAACGAAACACAACCGTGCCGTAAATACACAAGGCGTAATTTAATATCTGCATGGGCCATTATTAATTCTACAACGTGATACATTAAACGCCAGCGATATCAACCGACAAGGGGCGCGTTTTATTGCGTCGAATTATTCACTGCGACAAACAAAAATAAACACTACGAAATTTCGATTCGTCAGAAATTCCCGCTCTTTTCCAGTGTTTCGGAACTTTCAGGCGAGCCTCGTTGGCTTATTTTTCGTGTACCACGCGTGCAACTCGTGCAGAAACGGTTTGGTCAGTTTCCGTAATTCCTCCTGTCGTTCTAGGTCCGTTCCTGAAAAACCTATCTCATCGCAGATTGGTTGCCATCGTCTGTCCTTATCGAACCTCGATTTATCATCGTCCCCCGCACACTGATCCCGTTTCAAATCACGACGAACCGATGGCGGACGTGCTGCAAAGCGAATCGAGCTCGTTAGAAGCGGTTAGAAGTTTCTAACTTAAAACGATAATTTAACACTAGGTGAACGCTAAACGCTAGGTTCGCGGAGGCACGTAGCGCTCTATATCTTTTCTTTGCTTTTTTATGTTTACTTTTTGAGAACTTATTCGGTGGATTTATTGTCGAAGCGGTTGGCGAGTAATGTAAATGGTTACCGTAATTTTCATTGTGAAAAGAATGGATGAATATGTTACAGTGTTCTGCGAATGTAGCGTTAAGATTCATGTACATACGACGTTTTCCCACGGGACAGACGCATTCGTCAACGGATGGACCAGTGTCTGTCGTGGCTTTTTCTTCGGTCCTGAGAACCACCTCGAAGGCGTCTGCTCGATCCAAAGTGTCCTTCATGCTGGTGTCCTCTGGATTCTGTGCAAATTCGACATCGTCATGCTCGATTTCATATGGAACATTGATTGCACAAGCAAAGCATTGATTAACGTTACCCTTGCCCGATCGTTCAGGTGGAAAGATTAAAAAAAAAAAAAAATAAGACCAACCTCCACATAACATCGAAGGTAACCCGGACCACTACGCTACCTCATCCGAACATAGAACTTTTCGCTCTTTTCGAATCCGAGATCAAAAATACGAGTTTTATTTGAAACAATAAAGTTTATCTTTAAATGACCTTGAACGTGACCCTCCAAGGTCAAAGGCAAGGTCAGGAGGTACCACCACGAATTCAACCCTTTCGAGGTATTTCTCTACGGAATCAAATTCAGTCTACTTCTGTAACAAATCTCCGTCAAACCACAAGCTCTACATCGAAAAATCTACGAACGTCCACGACTCGAGCTATTATTATTTCAATTAATAATCGTACGTTCCAAAAATCACTTTTAAATCACACGTGTCGCCCTAGCGACGCCACTCGAGCGTCCCTCGCCACCCTCGTTCCATTTCTTTTCTATAAATGTAGAATTTCCTTTCTATGTTCATAATACGACAGTTCGGAGGTCAGAGGTTCCGCTACATAACGCTACGTGAATCATTATGGGCGGCGAGTGCCTGACGCGTTATTCGCACTTCACGACTGTTACGCATATCTCCCAAGCCGTAATAGCACAGCCTTGATGCGTATCCAATGCAAAATGCACGTGACGCGATATGCATACAATAACGCGGTAGCATCAACGAGGACGACAAATACCGCTCTCACGCGTATATCATTTTTTTCCGTTCACGGGAAAACACGAAATCATTACCTCGTCGACGACGTGAAAAGGATCAGACCGGCGCTCAAGTTTTCTTCGTTGATTTCGCGGTGTGCGCTAGGCAATAAATGTCTCGTCTGCGGAGTGCAAACACGACGCACTGTTTCGAGATAGCATACATCAAGATCATAGACGTCGGCCGTGGAAAATTAATCGCAATGCGTATCGAGAATTAAAGAGATACGAAACGAGCAAGCACCCTGCTGTTTTCCAGACAGCGTACGTCAAGAATCTCGCGGAAAATTAACTCAATTGCATAACGGAAGTTAACGAAACGCCGATAAGGGAGTTCCTTCGATGCGTTTGGATTATGTAATAAATCAGGAGTATAAAAGTCAGTATAAAATCGTTTCATCTTTAAATTCGCAGAATTATTTTGTCGATACCGCGTCTTTCTTCTACCAGGCGTCGATTCCATAATTGGAAGAGTAATGAGCGTTCATCTTTCGCGGTAGTGGAGCTTTCGACCTTGATCCATATCGCACAGCGTGCGAGTCGAACAACAAACTGTGATTTTTATGGCGCGAACGACTCGCGAACGGATAAAAAAAAGTTGCGTTCGACGATTTCATTGCATCGTTACGCCGACCTCAGGGACCTACGTTCATGTAATATTCCGGATATTTAATTTCACAGACCGCAGCTCTCACGCAACATTGCGACGGACATTTTAATTGCCGCGCATTCGTCTATCGTTCCAGGGGACGTTAGAAATATAATCATCACCTTTATTCGGGTAATTTACCTAATTTTTCATGAATTCATAGGTGACTTTGTATCAGGGTGGTCCTTGTTTCAATTAATTTTGTTGGCGCAGAGAAAGGAAAGAAGGAATTTCTCTAGGTCCAGTAAGGCTATATATTAGGTTGTCCCGAAAGTTTCTTTCGTTTTATTAATAATTAATACGTACACAATATTTCATGTTTTATGTTACATTACTGAATCGTGTACGATTCATTTCGCTTCATTACTGTTACAGCATCAATGAACTTGGATTGTCTATTTATAGAAACACTGCCACAGAAAATAATTGAATGCGACTCACGAAAGAAACTTGGAACAACCTAATGTACAGGGTGTCCCAAAACTCGGGGAGGAGTCGGAAATGGGGGATAGCTGAGACGATTCTGAACAACAATTTCCTTTGCAAAAATGTTGAATGGGGCTTCGTTGAGGAGATATTAAGAGAAAACCCCGACCAATCAGAGCGCGAGTACGCCGGTTGAGCGTAGGCTACGCGCTAGGCGGCCGCGCTCATTCGCTACCACGGCCGCTCCAACGACATACGCGCGCTCTGATTGGTCGGGGTTTTCTGTTAATATCTCCTCAACGAAGCCTCGGACAACATTTTTGCAAAGGAAATTGTTGTTCAGAATCGTCTCAGCTACCCCCCATTTCTGACTCTGACTCTGACTCCTCCCCGACTTTTGGGACACCCTGTATATTGGCCTATATATAAATGTAAACCAAACCGAGGACACGTGAGAAACGCCCAAACGTACTTCTAGTGTCAACACACAGGAAGTGGCACCATAATTTTTAACAAGGGCACAAGCTATCCAAGAATTTCTTATTACGATTCCAAAGATCATTTGAAACAAGAACCACCATAACGTACGTTGTCCGAGCAAACTACGCCAATTTTTGTGCATTTATTTCCAGGATTTCCCTTCTCACGGAATACCTTCATCCGATGTATGGCGCCAGGTATATATTTCCTAGGATGATTCAAACGAAGCCTTTCACTGATTTTCCCTTCCTGTTCACTGGATTCTCTCAGTTTCTCGAACTTGTAATCGTCGATGTTTCCTACGGGCGAGCCTCGTGGTTTCGCGGTTTTGTCCTTCCACCAGAATGGCGGTTTCAGGAGACCGCATTCTTCGTCCTCCTTTCTGAAAATATTATTCTGTTTCTAATCGCGGTACGCGGCGCGACGTGGTGCATGCTTACTTGGTCGTTTCCTCTTTTCTAGGGCATTCCACGGCGATGACACGACGCTTTTGGAAGTCCTTCAGGCGCATCTTACGAATATAATCCAGCTCGTACTGCGGCGAACGGGGGAAGATGGATAACACAGCTGCGAATTTGGAGAACTTTAGACGAGTTTTCTAAGTACGTAATCGCAGTCTATAGCTACAGTCAATATCGCGAGCACTTCGAGAAACGGTCATAAAATCATAAAAGGATATTCCTTCGAAGCTTATGTGCTCTTATAAAAAAATTGTCGTGGCACCTCTCGTCGTCACCGCTAGAGGGTCGCTGCAAGTACCGCGTCTTTCTCACAAGTAAGCCATAGCTCACAAGTAACATAGCCTATTCGTCTATCAGCCATTCCCTGTCACCTATTAGGTAGCTTTTTACCGACCGATAGTTTCAAATTTTCAAATTTACGTCGATTGCTATCATTTTCGAATACCTATATCGGCAGACCCAACGGTACACTCCGCGTGAAAATTCTAATATCTCCATTTCTATAATTTTAATTACAGAACGATTGACTCGTCTAAAAATAAAATATCTATACATTTTTTAAGGTTCGACAAAATCCTCTCTCTGACGTCTGGCAACGGCGTGTATAGTAATCGACGATCGCCAATCAAACAAATTTTTCCAACGTCTCGTCGAAATTGGGTTACAAATCACTCGTGACTCATTAGCGAATTAGTGTCGTCCGCCGGAATCATTTCGACGTAGATTGATTCTTGGACGTTCTATTATTCGTACGGTCGATATTCGATTGGTCGAAATTGCCAGCGTGGTATGTGCCCCTCCATTACGTTCAATGGGGGACAATTAATATTCCAGACGGCTCCTCGAACGAAGAAGAATGTTCGTACCGCGTTGGCCAGGACCAGCGACCCCCGATCTTGGGAACGTAAAGAATTCGTTCTGAAGTACTCGGCTCGGATCTAAGTCTAAATCTAGGATAAATGTCTGCTCTATGCAACGTCTAGACGCGCATAAATAGGGCCTCAGCCTCCTTTCGAGGTAAGCTTCGGAAATCAGCGGTTCGCTGCGTAGGAAGAAGTAAAGATTAGGTTGAGTAAAGATTATACGAATATAAATGTTAGAAACGTGTCAAGAGTTTAACTCGGTTAGAAGATTAAAAATGACGTTAACGTTAGCGTATAGTTAAACGGGATCCCGGGACGTACGGTTGCGTCGATCACGTTTCCACTGGGGCATCATGCTCAGCGTTTGGTAAATCAATCCGTCGTCTTGGCCGCAGGGGGCTACGTAGCCCCCCTTCTCCTTTTCAATCCATCGGTTTAAAGTACGCGAGTCCAGCTCTTGTATCGGCGCTACTGGGTCGCCTGCAACAATTACATCAACTTTCGCCTAATTCGATCGCCTTAACTCGATTGCGTCGACGATCTTAAATGGCATCTACCGAGGGGGGATCGAGTGGACGCAGTAGACAGAACGTTTGATCGCGGAGTTTCTCGCCCGTACGCGAATCGAGTCGGACAGCGTGTCGTAGCTGTCACGGCGGCATTCAAAGATCGCGTTTAATCGATAGAGAAGTCTTTCGTTTCAGCACGTCGAGCGCCGTGGTAATTTTTCTGAAGATTCTTTACGGGCATAACGTTCTGTAATAATTCAAAATTACGTCGTCTAAGATTTGTCGCGGTATTTGTTGTTACAACATCGGAATCGGGAGCCTGTAGATTGAATTTAAAAAGTAATGACAACAATGAAGATGACAAGAGCAAAGATGTTATTTAAAAAGAATAGGTACACGACGAGTGCAACGCTATAAAATAAACAACCTATATGGGTGAACATATCCGGGTGACGTTCCACAGAACGCAATTACACAACCGATCATTGAATCGAGAGCTTAAGCCACTCTTCCGATAAAATTAAATCATCATGCGGCCTGACGGATTCGGTGAACCTTTTAGAGCCAATTGTAGAATTAAAAATACAAGCTACGCAACCAAAGTCAATAACACAGAAGCACGATTTCCTGGTATGTCGTTCGAAATGTGTACAGAATCGCCATATGCGTTCCGGGAATACTTAATAAAAAGGTTACTTATCGAATATATTTGCCCGCGATAGAGGCTATTGGAAGATAAACGGAAGATAAACTAACTTAGAGTTCTTTTGATCGGTTTCAGCTGTTTAGCCACGTACTTATGGGTGGGGGACGGTTTTCCATGGTGAAAAATTCCATCCGTCAAATAGGACTGTGAAACGTCGGTTACGTAATAGTCAATCGGCGGCGGCTCTGGAAACTGAATTATCAATTAAATAATACCCCGTGAAATCGAAGCTACGTAAACGTATAATTATCACAGAAAAATTCGTTAAAACGATTTTATACTCCTGATATTAAAAATCCTTTTCGTTTTCAATCACGATATCTCAGTTGGGAATCTTACTTTTTGGAATCTCAAGATTTATAAATTATATTCAGGTTTATTTTTTTATAATACTTCGCTCGTAGAATTCATTTATTTAGTTTTCTAGCGAAAGGTGAAGGCTCCGTAAAACATACCATGAACATTTCTGCTTACGAAAATGTACCAATTCCTCTCGGAATAATATATTTCGAATCGATGTTTTGGCAGAATTGCTAAAAAATTGCAACGCCTCCGTTATCGCATACAAGGACATCTGATCGATGAATTCTGTATTTTTTAAATTTATTTCACGCTAGTTGCCAAAAGTTCGTCCCGAGTTAGGTAACGTAACGCGCGATCGCGACAACGTTCGAAGTCACGATGCGTCATCAGGACAAAGCAGTTTCCAAAGGTTATGGCGTCTCGCTTGAAATCCCGTTGCAACCAAATCGATCCATCCGCCAACGAATCTTTCGCAAACTTCACGAAAAAGGCGTAACCACGTTTACTGGAACGTTGCAGAAATTTTAAGTGACATACCGAACCAAAGTCCTCGCCGATCGTCCTTAATCGTTCGTCCCGCGTCTCTTACGCGTCGACTATAGCGATCCAGAGACCATGGAGCGCGGAAGTCGTTCGAAGAAGAAGCCTTCGAAAACGGAGAAGGCCAAGGGGTTAAATCAGGTTGAAACAGAGTGATGAATCGAATCTAAAAATGTTAGCTTCATAAATATTTTCACACTCCTGAAAATATTTATGAATTTTATTTTGGGACACCAAGAATTATCGACTATTCGTTTTTGATATCATTTGGTAGCTTTTGACGCTTGGATCACAAAAATGGAGGTTTTAATTCCAGGAATTAAACAAGTTAAAAAGTTACGCGTACGTAAAATTGAGTATTTACGGCGTATTTGATAGGTCGATCCGACGCCATGTTGGCTTTTGTCCATGCTCCGTTGATCGGTCAGGTAGAGAATGACATTAGAATGGTAAAACGTGTTACGAAAATACTGTCCGAGTAGGTTTGGTGCTCAACTTTAAATATGAATAACTCTTGAACCGTTGGATTCCTAACGCTAAAATTTCGATTTATGAATTCTAGGTACCAAAACTGATTAAATGGTAAAAAGAAAAGTCAATAAATTTGCGTGCTCCGAAGCAGAGTCGAAAAGTGCTCGCCTTTAGATAATTACAACTTTGAAGTCGTTGTATTCCTAACGCTAAAACTAAGATTTCTGAATTCTAGGTACCACTAACTACTAAACGATAAAAACAAAAGTCAATAAATTTGTGCGACCCAAAGTAAAGTAAATTCCGAAAGTGTTAATAAGATAATTGTACAGCGTGAAGATTCTTTTCTCCGCAAATTTTTCAAGAAACAATCCAAAACGACTGTTTCGAAAAGGTTCCAGAGGCACCATTGGTGCTAGGTAGCCGGAACGAGCCTCTGCCGGACGCCAAGGAGCAGTACCTCTTCTTCCTCGAGTTCCTGGTGGACCACGTGGTCAGCGATCGCCTGGCGAAGCTGAACCAGATGTTCTTCGTCCCCACGACGATCTGCATCGACTTCCTCAACTTCTCCGCGGACGAGACCGTCGAGATAACGCCGGTGGACCCTCTCTTCCAGCCTCAGGCGGGTGTCGCGGACGACGTGGAGTACTTTTACTCGGGACGGTCCGTGTTGTTCGCCATCGATCAGCGCACGGCCGTCAACAAGATCGTCGATTTCGTGGTGAAGCTCTGCGTCCAGAAGAAGATGCCCGACGGCGTGAAACCGGACGTCCTGATCGGCAAAGGCGAGCTGGACCTGACCAAGCACTTCGCCGCTCTCAGAAAGGAGATGCTTCAGTGCTGGAACAAAATGGCCCCTCCTCCAAAGTGCTTCGAGGGTGGGGTGCCTTTAATGTACAACGACGTCGAGGTGGGATGCGTGTGCATGTTCGTCAGGATCTCGGCGTTCGGTCAGACGATCGTCACGGAGTTCGAAGCTCCGCCGGACATGGACGTCTCTGCTTACATCTTCAAGGGCGACCAGGTGAACAACCGATCGCTCAGCTACAAATGTCGCGTGATCGATTCGAAGGATGCGGATATCGGAAGAGACTCGACCGAGGATGTGACGACCGGAGGGCCACCTTGCAGGGTCTGCGTGAAGGAGGAACATCCTTGTAGTCCTTGCGGACAACCCATAGGTGCCACGATTAAGCCTAACGCGGGTCCTAGGTAACTATGGGCCTTCGCAGGCCTTTGCGAGCTTGGAATAAGTTCGTGGAGGCTTGAGTCAGGTGGAGTCTGTCTCGGGACTGAAGTGGGACTTGTAGTTTGCGGTGTCGGGCGAGTATAATGTTTTTGATGGGGTTGAGTGGGAAGAATAGAGTTCGTATTGAATTTAATATGACTTCGAAGCTAGAGACTTTCAAGCTTCCGAATTATACAGAATTAAATAGGGGGATAGCTGAGACAATTCTGAATCATAGTTTCCTTTGCGAAAGTGTCGTACGGTGCTTCGTTTTCGTGTTATCAACGAAAAACCAACCGACCAATCGCAGGGCCCGCTCGGCCGCGAGAGGCTGGCCCGGTAGCTGGGCGGAGCGTCCTGGCGCTACTCGAGCGCTGCGATTGGTCCGTGGTTTTTCGTCGATAACTCGAAAACGGAGCACCGTACGAAATTTTTGCAAAGGAAATTGTGGCTCAGAATCGTCTCAGCTACCTACCCGTTTCCGGTTCTCACACTAATTCTGAGACACCCTGTGTAAACCTTCCAAATCTTACGCGAGACTCGGAAGCTACAGACTTTTCACTCTTCCGAGTCGCAATAACCCCCGAAACACGTCTCAACCTGACTCGAGTTTACCTCCTCCTGGCTGAAGACGTGAGCGTGTTCGAATCCTGTCACCAGCCCCCGGCCGATCACCGAAGCGGACGAGCGACCGATGCCCACGATTAGGTCGCATTCAAAGCCCGAAACCTGCGCCGACGTGCATAAAAGCGGTCTGATTCAATCCAGCCGCGGTTCGGCGCAGCCATGCGGGAAGGCGGTCGTCCTGAAGGTGTCGGGAGTCCTGGACACCGGGTCCGATAAAAAACCCACGGTCACGGTGGCGTCGGAAGCGGAGGCTGCCGGTCGGAACCCTTGCGACCCGGATCACGACGTTTTCGTGCTGAGGATCGGGAAGAAGGGCATCGTGGGTGCCGACGAGAAGTCCGACATACAATTGGAGATGAGGACCCCCAAAGGCGTCGAGAAAGGACCACCTATCAGGCACGAGACGCGGGAGATGCAGACTGACGAACGCAGGACCGGCAAGAAACGGAAGAGGAAGAAGAAATGAACGGGGATGGCTTTGTTTTTAAGGGCGGTTCGAAAGTGGTGCGAGGATCGAGGCGTTCTAGGTTAGATTAGGAACCTAGTGTTTCCATGAATTTCTATTGGCCACTTCGACGCCACTTTCGAATCGCCCTGTATACGAAATTCGACGAGCTGAATAAATTTATTTTGAAAGTAGCTTATCCTTTTGTAGCGCATAATTGTACATTTCTGTAATAAAAATCCGATATGTACAATGATCTTCTACTCGCGTACGTATCAAAGTGACTTATACGTGTATAAACGATACCGTTGTAGTCGAGGTTTGTAATCTGTGTTCACATTTGCCTCGAGTAGAGAAAGAGGTCCGAGGGAAAAGAAGCAGTCGGCTGAAGCGTATCAATCGGTTAGGATCATATTATACTGCGTGGTGGTACCACTCCGTTGATGGAGATTTTATGAAATCAATCAAACGGTTGGTTTTTTTTTTTTTT
>NW_026535289.1:14041975-14059667 GCF_026225885.1 Hylaeus anthracinus
AGCCTCGGACAACATTTTCGCTAAGGAAAAAGTTGTTTCAAATCACCTCCCGAACCACCCCTTTCAAGGAACTCCAACGTTTTCGGGACACCCTGTATTTCAACGATTATCGTCCATGACTTATTTACGGAAATTACAACGGCGAAACGTTCAATTTCGTTCGAGTTCGTTACTCGAGTTGCATGTCAAGTTTGATTTAATTTGGTTTAAGACCGTATCAAAGCATAGTGTTTATTCTTTCGATTGTGTTATCTTCGTGTATCGTAATTTCGCCTACCCAAGCGCACCATCAGCAAAATAAACAGTAGAACGTTTCTAGAGGACGAGACAGAGTTCCATACGTGAAACGTGGAAAATCGTGGCCACATCTAAATTAATTATATCAATTGAAACGTCATAAATATACAACAATATTTACAAATTTCATCATTTAGTTGCATTTATTTTTCATTTTACCGTATACTTCGTTCTCGATGACTGTTGCGAGTCGAAATCTATTTGTCGGATCTATTTGCTTCTTATCGCGTTGCATTTCTCTTTTCTTCTGTTTTTTTTTCTTTTTCGAAAAAGGAAAAACAAGAGCAGACGCGTTCAATATTAAAAGTACTTAATCGATATCGTTGTTTGACTACCGTTCCAAGTGATGGGGATTCTAATCCGCCAATGAACGTTAGCAAAAACAGCAGGGAGCCCGGCTGTTTTCGAAAACAATCGTTTCGTTATCCGCACACTCTTGCAACCGTTCGCGAAACGTGAAAATAACGACGGAGGGACGTGACCGAAAGATACAACATAGACTCTATACCGCGTAGAGACAGACTTGGAGAAATCGTGAGAAAAGCCTCTCTTCCGTTCCGTTCCGCGACCCCTTCTTTCTGTTTCGTTTTCTGCTTAACCCCTCGCACCGGAGGTGCCCCCACGACTTTGCGACGGCCCTGGACATAACTTTTTAACGTTTCCAACGTCGCGCCTGCCCTCTGGTGCCTAATTTTCAGCGATGAATGTTCACTATTTACAGGTTTTGTGAATAAATCGTGTATCGTGCGTATAAGGACGAATTCGTAGTCTTCGTCGCCCCCACTGAAGATCGCAGGTTGTGAACAAAAAAAAATGTCGTGGTATCGGAAAATCGTTTAGGAGAGGAAAACGGTCAGGTGCGTATTATTTGTGGCTGGTGACAGGATACGGATGGAGTTCATACGCGTTCCATTGCCTCGTAGAACCGCCGGGATCCGTGAATAGCGAGTTAAGTAGCACGAGACATGGCCCGTACAGAGATCGTAACGACCGGGGTTTCCTCTTACTCCGGATCACTTCGGCTGTCTCGAACGCTCTCGTATCTCTCATGTTCCAAATAACGCGATATCGTCGTCGCTCGGAACCTACGCGTGCCTCACCAGGATGACCATCGAGTGTAGGTTAAAAGTACGCTCAGCATCTTTTTTAGGAACGCTATATGTCCTTCGAGCGGATCCATAGACGAGCCTTTCATCTTCGTCTCTTTTCATCGTTCCCATAGTGGATTCGATCCCCGAGCAACGTTCAAAAAAGTCGTCGTCGACGCGAGAACGCGCTAGACAATTAAGCAAATCTTCTCGTCGAGTGTCTCGGATTAGGAGCTCCGACGGTCGGGTGGATCGGGATCGCTATAGATAATCTAACGAAACGGTCCGCGTTTATCTAGTTCGGAGATGGGCGACACATTCTTATCTAGATAAAAGGTTCTTACAACGATAATAGAAGATAAACAACTTTTCACGCGTTCCTCGATAAATGTTACAATGATAAGTTACACAATCGAGCAGTGTTTCGCGTCGAACCAATGAATGGCGACACATACGATCGTCCAATTGAACGAAACGCTGGCACGGTGTTTTTGTTTGTCATGTGCGATACTCGAAGGAGATTCTACCCGTCTCTGATCTAGTTCCTAAAGTTCCTTCGTCTTGTGCGTTTACTCGCGTTCGTTGTGTTCGTTGGTGGTTCGTGGTTCTCTGTTAGTCCCGACCGATGTGAACTGTTTCGATAAGGAAACGGCGTTCGCGGGTAATATCGTCGTGGGAGATCTGTCATGATCGGATTCGGTAGGTCATAGGGTTGTTCCGTAGGTGGTTGGCGTGTTGGTTCGTCCGGCATGTATAGAGTTAGGAAGGTTTGCGCGCGCGCGCGCGCGAGCGCGCTCTCGCTTACGGATAGCGAGCGATGGGTCGTACGTGCACGCTCTTTCGCCGTCGTGTGCATGTGTATGAAAGACGAAAGTTCGATGTGTAAGTCGTAGGAATAGGTGTAGGTTGGTAGGTTGCTACGAAGGTTGAGAAGAGAGGTACGCGGAGGGCTGACTGACTGGCTGGCGCTCGGACGCGGTGGCTGGCGAGTGCAGGTGACTGACTGAGAGACGCTAACCATTCAAGATACTTCACAGGACTCCTTCTCGTCCGAACGATATCTGTTCCACGCATCCGTGGGCTGACTGTTCGCCTATCCAATTCTCTTTTACGACTGTGCGCGACCGTGATTTTTCCCACGGACCGAGAATCGCGTCGTCGACCCGACTCCGAAATCACCACGAACTTTGTTGGTTATGGGAACAAGGAAATAGGAGTACGGAATTCGCAGCGCCATTTTGAAAAATTCGGCCCCGCTAAAAATTCCCTCCCTCTCCCCCGCCCTCGCGTTCATGTCGTGGATGTAATGAAACGCGTCGTCGCCACGAGCCGCTTATCCCAGTGTTCTTATTAATTGTTTAGATCAACTTGTACAGTGGTGGCCCCATGGAAGGCACGTTGGAAGAACCCCCTGTTAAGGACTCATCTGAGGCCAGTCCTGATAAGGTTCTTAAAGGTATGCTCTGCCCTTCCTTGGCAACTATTAAACCAACTCTTCCCAATCAACCTCTCCATTCTCCACTGTGTGTTCTCCCAAGTTCTTGCCTAAAGATCATACTTGTTTTGGCATTTGTTTTTATTTTTGGTTGACAATCACTCTACTGTTTCAATGTACTCTTCTTTTCATCCGACTAGACAATTTAGACGACATTAAACCAGAACACATCTTCTGTGACCGTATTTTGTATCATGTTTTTCAATTATGCATTTGTAACGAGTTAATTTGTTAACGACAAATGTTTTCTATCGCTTTGCGATAATAAAATTAACATTTCATGATCGACCTCTCAACCATTTCATGTTTATATTAGGTTGTCCCAAAAGTTTCTTCCGTGATTCCGTTTCTTGCACTCAATTATTTTATGTG
The DNA here is from genome assembly GCF_026225885.1 of Hylaeus anthracinus. Classification (NCBI taxonomy): domain Eukaryota; kingdom Metazoa; phylum Arthropoda; class Insecta; order Hymenoptera; family Colletidae; genus Hylaeus; species Hylaeus anthracinus. The sequence goes on from NW_026535289.1 coordinate 14,045,228, forward strand.
GTCGTGTTTATATAAATAGACAATCTAATTTCATAGATATTCATGTTGTAAACAGTAATGGAGCAAAATGAATCGTGCATAATTCAGTAATGTAACATAAAACATAAACTATTGTGCATGTATTACTTATTAATGAAGCGAAAGAAACTTTTGGGACAACCTAATACTTTGCTCCTTTAAACTTTTCACATGGAATTGATAATAGACCCCTTCATGACATGCAATACACTAGTCCTGCATTTTTAATGTTCTCAAATAATCCTGCTTGCATAAAAACGATTTTCGTATTTTGCAGATGTTGTGATACCGAACGGTGTCAATGGAAATTATAATGACAAAGAAGAATTTGCGGATGCGGATAACGCATCCAATCTTGTGTCGGATGAAATTAACAGTGCGGCAGAAGGGGAGAGGGAGGAAAATGGCGAGGAAGATGACGAGGACGAACATAGAATGGAAGTTGAAATCGAAGGAGAAGATGTAGAATCGGAAGACAGTGAGCAGGATAGAATAGAGTCAAGTGGGAATAAAGAGGGTGATATGTCTGACTCCGAAACTGACTCTAAAACGTCTGATTCACCCGAGGGTATCAGTGAGATGAACAATTCTAGTGAAGTGTCTAAAACTGATGATAAGTGTAAAAACACGAGTTGTGAGGCTATGGAAGTCGACGAACAGAGTAACAACTCCGACGTGGAATGTCTCGATGAGCACATAACAGAAATACAATTCGATAACGACGATGTGTTCCCCTTGAAAAATTCTACGCTAAAGGATGACCATAATTTATCAGGCAGTAGTGATATACAGATACAACTTACCGACAGTAGCGATATTACCGATAATATTTTGGATTCGTCAGACGTGAAAATTTGTGAGGAGAACGGAAGCTGCGAGAGTCCGGATATCGAAGAGATAACGGACAGCGCAAAGAATGGTCACAATTCTTCATCGGAACGCACCAATAAAGATCCCACGAAGCAAAAGAAGCCAAGGAAACAAGTAGACCTTAGTAGTATTACGCCGAGAAGAAGTACTCGTAATATAAAGAGGACGAGTTATATAGAAAAAGAAGTAGAGGAAGAAGTAGAAGACGATGGTTCTGACATAGAAGAAATTAAGCCTGAAGATCCTTTGGCTGGTATCGATAGTAAAGATAAAGAGAATTCCAAACTCAAATCACCGATAAAAAATAGTAAAACTACTATCGTAGTTAACGATACTAAACGCTTAGTAGAAATTGCGGCAGGTAGTAAGTCTGTGAAAGGAGGGAAAAAAGAGCCCACCCTGGTTATTATAGATACAAATTCTATTCTTTCTGGGCGTGGTGGTGTTCCTGTGAGTAACAACAAACCTCATCATAGTGTTTCTGGTTCTAGCTCTTTTTCAGTAGTTCCCATGGGTATGACAACGCAAACGATGTATCCTAATATGAGAACGACGATTACCCCTGTACCCATGACATCAAAAACAGCACAGTTAAGTCCTAAAACCAGCAGTATGACTACGGTGACACCTCCTGCACCTCCTATATTACCTACTCTAACCGACGATATGTTCGTCGTGGAGGCACCATCTTTTATAGTACCGTACGTGTACGAAAAACCGCCTCTGAAACCATTAAAAGACTTTGTCTCAAAATTGGAGCAATGTTTAAAGGAGAAAGAGAAGGAAGAGCAGGAAGAAAGAAGCAAGCAGAATCTAGAAGAGAACAAAGGAGAAGAATGTAACGATGACTCGTCAGATTCGAGTCAAAAAAATAAAGATAAAAACGAAGAGAGCGAAGGCGAAGGAAGTTCTAAGGTAAAAAAGGACGGAGAAGATAAAGGAGGCGACAGTTCGGTAGATTTAATCGAGCCTGGACTTAGTAACGTAAGTGACAAACCCGACGTCAGGCAGGACGATAGGAATAAAGTAATGACTTACTTCGATTTACCGCTGGGAAAATTTTTCATGCAAATTGGAGTGAACCTTGTTCAAGAATACGTGCAAACTGATCTTTTACGGACTCAAAAACGTAAACAAGGCAAGGGCAGCACGTCCGCTGAAACTCAATTAGCTATAAATTCACTCATCAAGAACTTAGAATTTAGTAAAGAAAATAATGAACCATTCCACTTAGAACTGAAGAAATGTGAATTCTGTAATTTTAAAACAGAATCGACCTTAGTCATGCAGCATCATTTAGAAACTCCACATATGCGCAACTATGTCTATAAATGTAACTTCTGTCCGATCGAAGTGCGTAGTCCTCACGATATCTTATTTCATATGGAAGCAGAACACAATACTCGCGGGAGGTTGGAGCGCGGTCCAGCTTTTCATCAATGTCCGAATTGTCCGTTCGAAGATAACCAAAAAGGGAAACTTACTCGGCATATACTTGCTTGCACCAAGAAATTCAGACCGGAAAAGAATTTGGAGCCAGCCGCTGATTGGGAACCCCCGGCGAAGATTCCGAGACTAAATCGAGCAAGACCCGGACCAACTAATCCCAACGCCCTTGCCATGGCAATGAGTGGTAAAGGACCACAACCGCTTTTACCAAAATTACTTCCTGCTCCTATCACCGGTCGTGGAAGAGGACGGCCACCTATGCAACCAAGGTACTCGGAATTGAAAACGTTGCGACCGGGTGGTACGACAATGCGGCAAGGTAAACGTTTACTGTTTTGAACTGAATGAATTAAAATTTCAGATTAAAACTTTTTTTTTTGTTTTTTTTTTTTGTAAATATACGATTATAATTAATTGCATATGTTTTAGATAATGTTGCAGGAATGATGTATCGTCCAACATCTTCTGGTTTATTGGTCCCTACTTCGTACCAGTTCGGTAGTAACCAAATATTTCAGGTAATAGTTATTTCCATTTTACGTAATTCCTTCAATAAATTATCGAGAATAAGATTCGAATAAGATAATATTCTTATAGCAGAATAATTCATTTTATATCGTATAAGGTGTTCTACTCTAAACAGTTCACCGAATTATCTATTTTAGACAAATTTTCCTTTCGAAGATACTCCTTTCAGTTTTTATGATCACCGATCGTTTTACGTTTCGAAGTTAATTAGGTGGGTTGTTTCGAGCGAGACATTTTATATGTTAACTCAGTGTTGGCTAAACTTAACGATACATTAAAAGGGCAATGATAATCTTGTAAAGTCATGCCCCTGAAGTAATATATTTTACTTGTAATGTATAGCACACACATGATATGCATAGTACACACCTATACTTTCATATTTTCTTGAAGTTACATGTTGCAATTATTCTTGGTATAATGTACAATATGTAAGAAATGTTAATGAAAGGAATATTACTTTGAATGTAATAAATATTCACACAGTCACCACAGGAAATTTTAGACAACAAAATTACTAACTCAGTTATTACATTATTACAACAAATATCGTGAAAGTTTACAGTCTTCTGTTGTAGAAAACGTTATGTTCTACTTTCTTTGGTAAAAAGAGAGTACAGTAAAATCCTGATTTAACGAACTGATCGGACTTAGGGAATGTTTTCTTGTTTCTTAAGAATAACTAAAAATGATATTTATTTTATTCAGAAGTGGAATCGTACAGTTTATCATATTTCATGTTTATTTTAGTATTATTGGCGAGATATTAACGCTACCTACTGAAGAGGTGCTAAAATTGAGGTGACACAGTCGCGCAGACAGTCTTAAAGAAATTATCCAATTTTACTGCGAAGAATCGAACGGCATATAACATAAAGATTCAAATTAAATCCGATCGAGGTTTTACTGTATATTCATTTCATTTACCTACACCTTAGGTACTCCTTTTTTTTTTTATTTATCCATCGACTAGACTATACAGTAATTTCGTTCTGTACATACATAACAGCATGTCCTTTTTTTTTAATACGAATTCGTGTACGAATTTAAAATACAGGTTCACAAATTCAAGTAAACATAAAATTTAGGAATTAGTAAAAAATATATGGGTGGTGACAGGTGGTGGGTGGCTCTGGGACTGTCATGTCGGCTGTCTCGGGAGTGAGTAGCAGTAGCGGCGGCAGTTCCGGTCAACCCACACCCATTGCACTTGTACCCAACGTAATCGACTCTCTCTCTAGGTTGTCCTCGTCACAGGTAAATAAATATTGGAAACTACCAGGAAGATTAAATTGATTTTGTGATCGCATGGATGATGTGTTCCGCGGGTGTAAAAGGCTTTCATAACCGGTTTCTTAAGATTTTTCCATAATTAAAGCTACGTATAATCGCTTATAGGACTTAACAACGTTTTCAAAGTCATAGCTACATATCATTAGTGTGCGATGCAACTAGTTTCTGCAATTATTGATTTCAGCAATGTTTTTTGTCCCTGTAGTATGTTGCATTATGGAAACCTGTCCAATGTCATATCGATATAATCTTAGCGTTTATATATTTTGAAAAAAAAGAAAAATTAAATTGCACTTTCTAATAAAAGTGAAAAGATTTGCAAACGTTTGAAATTATTTTGCTATTAAAAAAGTAACTACTCGTTCATATATTTAACCCATTGTGGGTGAATAGTAACAATTTTATTTTAATTAAATGAACCGTTACATATATATATATATATATATTAAGGAAATCAATTTTTGTTAATTTATGGTGATTTTCCCGACTCGTGATCCACGAAGGGTTAAATTATGACAATCAAATGTAAGAAAATTTAAAAACAAGAAAACAAAATGTATAATTGTTGCAAAATTTTATAACAAACCGTACACAGATCACTCTAGACAAAATAATTGGAAATTTCCATTTACACTGTATACAATTTTTAGGTGGACACGTTACTTGATATAATACCAAATATTCTTTTATAAAATAATATTGGATTATTTTGTACACAATTGTCTTTAAAATAATTGATTTGCTTTATATTTTTCAGAATACAACAACCAGTCCAAAAAATCCCACAGCGAAGCTGTTGAGTCAACCAAGTATATCTATAACTCCGCTACCGCGTACGACGTCACAAACCTCTGTTCCTGGTTCTGGAACTTCATCAAAAGCAGGGGGGAAAACTACATTTGTTATATGCGAGATCTGCGACGGTTATATTAAGGTAAGAGTTATAACAACAATAACAACAATACTAAATCGCGTAAAGCTAAACATTTAAATCGACATGAACAGATAATAAACGTGCCTTATTTATTGTGCGAAGTTGAATATTCTTTTCAGGATCTAGAACAACTACGTAATCACATGCAGTGGATCCACAAAGTAAAAATACATCCAAAGATGATCTACAATAGACCTCCATTGAACTGCCAAAAATGTCAGTTTCGGTTTTTCACAGATCAGGTACGACTCTATTGTTGTATTCATAATTCTTGCTTTAACGTAATTTTTTGTTTGTTTCTTCATCGTGCGTTTTCCTTTTAGAATAGCCGCGTATAAAAACGGGACTATAATAGTATTGCGTGTATATTCTTACAGGGTCTCGAAAGACACTTACTTGGGTCCCATGGACTGGTCACATCTAGTATGCAAGAAGCAGCAAATAAAGGAAAGGATGCAGGTCGCTGTCCCGCTTGTGGCAGGGTAAGTTTATCTTTGCGTTATCTAACATACAAAATTGTACATGTTCGTACCTGAAGGTTATGACGTTTGAACAGCATGTTATTTGAGAGTTGCGGATCTTAATTTTTAGGTGTATCAATGGAAATTACTAAATCATGTCGCGCGAGATCACGGAATGACACTAAAACCTGCGCATCTATCTTATAAGTGTACAGTTTGCACTGCCACGTTTGGAATGTATAAGCAGTTTGAGAATCACGTTTACTCGGCACACAGTGTCGTAGCCAAACGAGTAATGGATAAGAAGAACACACCTTCATCTCCATCGTCCAGATCCAATGACTCCCTTCTGAAACCGTTGAAGATCAATGATGAAATTACGATTATTCCACAACCAGCAAAACCTACAACCAGGTCGGGTGCATCTCAAGGCAGAGGAAAATAGCAATGATCAGCAGAGTGATACATGTGTCTTGTCTTACTGAATTTTACGTAAATTTGTGGTACTCCATACTGGTCATTGTAGTACACAGTGACTTGACGTGCCGTGTACATGTGTATGCATATTATGCTTAAGACGCAATTACAAACACATAAACTTACAACTCTTGGCAAAAAAAAACTAGTTGATTGCGTAATAATATTCCATCAATGATTATACCAATATATTTATTTAAGAATTTTTATTGTTGTTATCGGACATACATAAAATAGACTGTAAAAATATTAAAGGGTGGCCTTCAGTCTAATTCCTTGGTTAATCCTAGAGCTGCATACTCCTGACCTACACGCCTATGAAAACCTATAAATATTAAGTGTATTTACATTTTATGCAACACTCGCAGGTCATATTGCGAAATCACTCTTACATAGCAAATTCACTATAATATAAATTCTTTTTCTAAGACAAATATATTTGAATTAATTCTATTTTGTTAATAACGCTAATACGATTGCGTAGGGCAACGAACGATGTATTGCCCTTACTCTACATATTCGATACGTTTACGCATCACGTTACAAAACAATTTCTGAACGATATACGAAGTAACAAATTGTACTAATTAACCAGAGTGCCCTAGACTGTCCCGAGATATCTTTTGGTATTGTAACATGTATCGATAGTTTCGTCTCAAAGTTTTTCTATCATGTGTACACTTCTCTCTTTTTTTCCTTTCTTTTTTTTTTTTAATTTCGCCATCGTATTTTTAAGCGACGAATGTGGGAACGTATAATTCGCTGCTTAATTTGTAAACGTTTCGTAAAGTTGCGTGTATGAAATAAGTTGTAACGTCAGAGACCTTTAAAGTTGTAAATTGTATCTATTGCTATAAGTTGAAATCTTCGATCACAAGTATTGTAATAAAACGTTCAGTTTTATTTTTGCGCTTTTATAAGAACAAAAATGTACATTAACATAGAGTATAATATAAAGGATTATATCAATAAAATAGGATGGCACACATAATGTGTATACATTTTTTCTGTTAAAAAAAAAAAGAGAAAAAAAAAGAAACGGTAAAATCTGTCATGGAGCATTGAACTTATTAGCACACATCGCGACGTATATTCATATTTCTGTATGTATATATATAATATACAGAAAAAAATATTATATATATAAATACGCAAAATTATTCTAGTATAGCGATAGCGTGATATAAGAAGAGATATTTAATTATCTTCTTGTATGCACTCTGGATTGATAATAGGCTTATATTGATATGTAGATAGTTGAAAAAAGTAACAAGTTTAATTTAATAATTTCGATTCTTTCTTGATAAGTTTTGTACGTTATTGTAGAACATAATTTTAGACGAAAAAATGCATTAAACGAAGGAAATCACATGGTGCGTTTTTGCACTATACGGCTGTATTATTTCATTCTACCCACTTGCCGCCGTCATGGCAAGTCATGTTGGTAAAACAGAGAAACATTCATAAACGTAATTACAGAAATATATAGTTTACTGTAATAATTTGTACAATATTATATGATTATTAAAATAAAGTGTACCAACATTGTATTATGGTTTTATTTCATTTAAGGAACCATTCTAGTTGTCTGAAATAGTACTGAACATTTGTAACAAGTATCTTTTTATTTTAATAAAATTTTATCTGTTAATAAAACCACTCGAAAGTTTATGTTTATGGTAAACAGATACGTTCAAAAGTAATAGTTTGGAAAATGTTCGCCTGATAAATCTTCGAACCTATCACTATCTCTCCAAATTTTTGAAATAGTTCAAAGTAAACGACCGTTATTAAATTAATTACCTATAATTTATTAAATTTTCCATTTAAACTCTTTTCTTTGTTTCGCATCTCTCTCTTCGAATAAACGAGACAGCCAAATAAGACGCATTAGTTATATCCTATTCAAATAACAATACATTTCAATTTTTGGTCCGAGTAGTGAAAGAACAAATTCGTTTCCAATGCGTGATTTTCAACAATTTTACCAAACTACTTAGCACGTTTATATTCGGAAATCAAACAATTTAATTTCCCTCGAGCAAATTAATTATACAAAATACGAAACAATAAATATATGTACGAAAATAAATTTTATTTCCGGTTCGAACTTAATGCGCACTTTAACGAAACAATCGCCGTTGCATTTCCGAACATTTGTTCCGAATTTATTCCATTATTTCTCAACGGAAATTTGTGCGCGTATGTTTTTTTTTTAAAGAAAGTTATACACGTTGCGTTTATATAATTTACTATTGTTAAATTGTAATTCTTTGTCCTGTACACATTGCGTTTGTGTGAGAAAGCACATTGCGCTTCTGAACGTATCAGAATTTGGCGGGCGAACCGGTAATCGCATCCAATTACATCCACGAGACGCCGAACGAAAAATCCTCATTGTGTGTTTTCGCTTCGAAGCTGTTATTAGAGTGAATGTTAATAGAATAATGGATGTCGATTTGCCGTATTCTGTCGAATACGCGAAGAGTTCACGGTCTTTGTGTCAAAATTGCAGGAAATCAATCGAGAAGGATGTGCTGAGGTTGGCCGTTGTTGTACAGGTATGTATCATACGACGTGCAAAAATCTGAATGTTTTACGAAGTTGTAATACGTCATTATTGACACCGATGAAGGACTTTTAACACGAAACAATCTTTCTTCGACCAATATTTAATACCTTCGATGCTATGCGACATATTAGTAATTGACTATATGTATTTTATGAATTTTAACCCTTTGCATTCGAGAGGTGACTCTCAGTCACCATTAGGTTTCATGCAGCAAATCTACAATACCCAAAGTTTTCAGGTTCAATTTCTTTGGAGCTGGACGTATAAATAAAATGATTGTTGGTGAGGTAAAGGTGACCTCGTTCTAAAATCACGATAGCTTAGAACTCAAAGCAATAGAATGTTAAGAAACATCTCGAGTTGCTAGAAAAAAAAGACTCGAGTGCAAAGAGTTAATAGCAAAGTTAATTTGTAGTTTACTTATGAAGATTTGTTCTTGTATATCGTTGTTTTACCATCTTTAACTGCAATGTAAATGCACTTTTGTATCTTTCTAAATAGAAAAATTGAACTTTCAGAGTCCTGTCCACGATGGAAAGATGCCCAAGTGGTATCACGTCTCTTGTTTTTTCTTGAAACAGAGGCCAAAGACTACCGCGGACATTGCAAATTTTGATAACATACGTTGGGACGACCAGAAGGATATTGAGAAAAAAATAGGTTTGTTTGTTGCAACGTTATATATATTATTTAATACTGTACACAATTTTCATAAAGAAGATGTTCTTTTACAGAGGAAGCAAGCAAGCTTCCAGTACCTGCGAGCGGAAGAGGGAAGAAACGTGCCAGTGGCAGCGTAAAGAATAACCTTCTGAAAGATTTCACGGTTCAATACGCAAAATCTAACAAATCGGTCTGCATAGCGTGCGAAGAGAAAATAGTGAAAGAGGAGATTAGAGTATCGAAGAAAGATTTCGAAAGCGAGAAAGGAAAAAGATTTGGTGGTATCGACAGATGGTATCATCTCGAATGCTTCGTCAAAGTAAGGGATGAAATACAATTTTACGAAAGTGGCGATTTACTGCCTGGTATAGAAGGTCTTTCCAAAGATGATCAGAAGAAAGTTAAAAATTCGTTGCCGAAAATTAAATCCGACGGTCCTCCGGCGGTTAAAAAAATTAAAGACGAGCCAGAGGATGCGGAGGAAGAGACAGAAATGAAAAAGCAAAATGACGAACTATTTAAAACTAGGGACATCCTGTCTCCCATAAAAAAGAACGATCTTATTGCTATATTAGAGAAAAACGAGCAGCAAATACCGGAAGGAGTATCGGCTATACTGGATCGCTTATCCGATGTAATTTGCTTCGGAGCTTTAAAGCCATGTCCAAAATGCAGCGGGCAGCTCGTGTATACTTCAGGGGTTGGATATAAATGTACCGGGGACTTGACAGAATGGACTAAATGCGAATACACGACTCAAGACCCTAAAAGAAAAAAGGTTTCGATACCGTCGGATTTGAAAGAGTCATACCCAGATATCAAACTCCTAAAGACCAAAGTCAAAAGGAGGATCATCAAGGTCACCGCGCCATCGACGTCTAGCCTAGTTAAAAAAGAAGACGAAGTCGACTCTGGACCTAAAATCGAAGGAAAATCAAAGCCCTTGAAGCATATGGAATTCGCTATTATAGGCCGTACAAAGAAAGATAAAGAGACTTTGAAAAGAAACATATTGCTTCTGGGAGGAGACGTAAATGCGAGAATTCACGAAAACTTGGCAGCGGTTATATCCACTCAAAATGAAATAGACAAGATGAGCAAGAAAATGGAACAAGCTAAAGATCTTAATATTCAAGTAATTACCGAAGATTTCATCGACGAAGCGAAAGATTATACGACGTCCGCTGTTCCGCTCATTGCGAAAAAGACGATTTCAAGTTGGGGCGGCGATTTATCCGACAGAATTAAGTCCGTGGCAGAGAAATCCGTCTCGAAAAGTAAAGGTAAAAGTATATTCGAGAAGTCGGGGTCCGGTAAAATGAAATTGAAATTAAAGGGCGGCGGAACGGTCGATCCAGACAGCGGCGTGGAAGATATTGCGCACGTATACCAAAGCGGTAACACCAAATACACCGTTACATTGGCACTCGCCGACATACAAACTAAAAAGAACAGTTTCTACAAGTTGCAGATTTTGAAGCACGACAAACAGAACACGTTCTGGTTGTTCAGAAGCTGGGGTAGAATAGGAACAACAATTGGTGGTACAAAACTGGATAAGTTAGCGTTAGAAGACTGTATAGAACAGTTTGAGCATCTTTACGAAGAAAAGTCTGGGAATAGATGGAGTCAGAGAGAACATTTTGTTAAAGTGCCTCATAAAATGTATCCGATGGACGTCGATGTCGAAGACGAAGTCTCGACTCAATTGAACTCTGACATTAAAAGCAATTTGGAGCAGCCGGTGCAAGATTTGATGAAATTGATATTCGACGAAGGAAACATGAAGAAGGTAATGGCAGAGTTCGAAATCGACACGGATAAAATGCCCCTTGGGAAATTATCGAAGAAACAAATACAGAAAGCGTACGCGGTGTTGACGGATCTCCAGACGTTATTGAAGAACGAAAAGGTCGAGCGAATGATGTTGGTTGACGCATCTAATAAATTTTACAGCTTGATACCTCACAGCTTCGGTGTAGCTGATCCAAAGATCTTGGATACGGTCGAAGAGATTCACGCCAAGTGCGAAATGTTGGATGCGTTACTCGAGATGGAGATCGCATACTCTCTTTTACATTCCAAAACTGACCAATCGAAGAACCCGCTTGACGCTCATTATGAACAACTTAAGACGGATATCAAAGTATTGAGCAAAGATAGCAAAGAATACACGGTCATTCAACAATACGTGAAGAATACTCACGCGCAAACTCATACGCAATACGAACTCGAAATCGAAGATGTATTTGTTGTTAATAGACAAGGGGAAGATACTAGATACAAGCCATTCAAGAAATTGAATAATAAGAAGTTACTGTGGCACGGTTCTAGAACCACCAATTTCGCTGGTATAATTTCTCAGGGATTAAGAATAGCTCCACCGGAAGCACCTGTTACGGGTTACATGTTCGGTAAAGGTATATACTTCGCGGATATGGTCTCGAAATCCGCCAACTATTGTTGTACAAACAGCGAAAGTCCTACCGGATTATTGTTACTTTGCGAAGTAGCGTTGGGTAACATGTACGAGAGGTACCAAGCAGATTACATCGAGAAATTGCCGAGCGGCAAACATTCGACGCTTGGTCGCGGACAAACGGAACCCGATCCTGAGTGCGTTTATAAAATGGAAGATAACGTTGAAGTTCCTTATGGTCCACCTGTACGTGCCAAACTACCAAAGAAGTCGACTTTATTGTATAATGAATATATCGTGTACGACGTTGCTCAGGTAAAGGCGCGGTACTTGTTGAAAATGAAATTCAGGTACAAAACGTAATGTTTTTTAAGCAACCGAGCTTGTTAACGATGTTACAACATTGATTTCGTGCGTTATGCCCAATAAAACGCGTCTTCGTATATTAAATATTTAAAATATATTTACGATACTACCTCCTATATGAATCTGATAAGAATATTGATAGTTTCCATAAATACAGTATATGTATTAAGTTTTTTTTTTTATATGCGTTCAAAAAATAAATTTATTCATACTATCGAGATGTTTTTACTCGTCGTTCCTAAATTTAGAGGAAATCGATTGGAAGAAAATAATTTGCACTGTTTATTTGGTCGATATATATTTATTTTTTTCATTCCACAAAATTAGTACTCGAAATGGAAATCGAAATAAGATTGGTCGAATGTATTAATACGAACATAACCGTCCTCACCACCCGTCGATATGCTACGTCCATTGGGATGGAAAGCAAGAGAGTTAATCGGGCCAAAATGCCCTTTCAAACGCGCGAATTCTTCTTCGAATACTAAATGGAAAAATCGAGAATCGAACTTTCCTTGGCGAGTGGACGTTGTCGTTACGTCCATAGCGTCTTGACCACCTCCAAGAACCACCTAGAAAAATGTAATTTTTCGTAAAATCTGATAAACTATATTTTTTTACTGTTAGATGGGAAACATACGTGATCAAAGATTGGAGAAATTGTGGCAGAATTCACAGGTCTTTCTGTTTTATATGTTTTTAGTAAGACCAATGATTCGCTGTCAAATAATCTTGCAGTATTATCTTTCGAAGCAGTTACAAACATGGTTCCATCTTTATTAAATTGCATGTCGTTTATTTGAGATTTGTGTCCTTTGACACTCGACATTTTTTTCCTCGTCTATAAATAAATAAAATTGAGCGATGATTCAAAGTACCGTTGACAATAATATCGTAAGAAAATGTATTACGTACTCGTACGTCCCAAAGTGCAATTTCACCATCTTCGTGTCCAGTAATAATTGTCTCATCTAAAGCACCCCACAATATAGCAGAGATTCTGGGACCATTGACTGCAATTCTAGAGATCACATCATCTTGCGATAATACGGCATCAACATTTCTGATGTCTATGATAAACATTTCACATTGGTGACCCAATGCTTTGTCTGTAGAGTAAACAGCAAGATTCGCTGAATAACTGAAGCTACATGTTCTTACAGAACTATTCGTGTGGAGGACACCTATTTCTTTTCCTAGATACAAGTTAAGATGTAAATATATAAAGATTACTTTGTTAGTGAAAATTTGATATTCGTTTAAATAGGAAGTATACTAAAAGTAAAGTACAAACCAGTTTGGCAATCCCAGACTCTTAACGAATTATCACCACTGCCAGACAGAAATCTTGTTGTGTCCCAATTAACATCGATACACCACACAGAACCGTTGTGACCATTGAAAGTTCCAAGGCGTTCTCCATTTAAAGAGTACCAAACATTCGGTTTCTTATCTTTACTCGACGAGAATAATAAATCTCCCTCTCTATTATACTTGATTTTTGTTATGGCACGTTCGTGCCCATGTAACATCAGGGGTTTCTGTAGCGGAATAATAAATTTATTACTATGCAGTTGTATCACACATTTTAATAATAAATTTAGAAATCGTAAAAAAGAAAAAGAAAATGAACTTAAATGTAACGAACGATGACATTTTTAAGACAGAAATAATGTCATGAAGGTTATGCTGTCACATGTCTTTATATTTCACTCAAAATTTAGATTAGAGCACAAGATACAAATATGATGATACCATTGATTAACTAACCATTATGTGTTGAAATGTGTAAGTAAATATAACGATTAAGATGTCAACTAAAGAACATTCGATTGTTGAAGCAATCAAAATACTTGCAGCAAGGACACGAATGCTTCAATATAGTAGAAAGGAAAAACCAGGGAGACCAATCTTTTGTGGATATATCAAATTTGAATTGAAGTTACAGATGCTAGGGTCTTTACTTGAAGTTAGAGATACTTGAAGTGCTTTTGTCGTGCCCTAACTAAAATGTGTAAATGTGTAAAATAGCGCATCAAGTACTTTAAAAACGGTGATGTAGAGAAAGGGCTAAAAATATTGCAAAATAAGTTCTACTACTATTTAGTTTAGTGGTATTTAGTGTACTTCAGTGGTTTAATATCAGTGGCGCCATCGGTGGGAAAACGCCCAAGCTTGTAGTGAGCGATAGTTCTCACTGTTGCTCCTAGATGGCGCCACTAACTAAAAAGTCTGTAATTATTACTGCATTAATAAATAATGCTTAGAAGTAATAAATTAGACAAATTAACTAATATAATGTAGTATTGTAAGGCAAAGAATCGTATTAATTATGCATTTACGAAAACAATAATAAACAATAATTGATTAAAGGTATCAGTGGCGCCATC
>NW_026535289.1:14059677-14191782 GCF_026225885.1 Hylaeus anthracinus
ACTATCTTCACTACAAACTCGAGCGTTTTGCCACCGATGGCGCCACTCATCACTCACATTGTAAACAAACATTAACATCGAGGTATTATTTATTTATTATACAATACTCTATAAAATAAATAATAATACATTTTTTCTATCTCTAATTCTACTGCTTTTCGATTGCTTGTATTATCTTTAAACTGAGCTGTAAGTGTAACTGTTAATATTGAATGTATAATTTAGGTTATATTAAAGACTGCGAAATATACTCGTAATTTATATTATGAAAACCGTTTCCTACAAGTATTTACTAAGGTGAATATATAATATTTTTGATTATATAGGAAACATGCCACGTTGTTTTGTGTAAATTAAGAAAAACCAAAAATGTTATTACGTAAAAAAGAATGTATTTTTGTGAAAAAATTTTATAATAATATACAGAATTGGTATCAATTACGACACACCTCTACAAATCTGTAAGTATATTAATAAATTATTGATATATGACGTTTATTGGAATGTAATGTACAGAGTAGTAATGTAATTTTTGTGTACAGGTCGGAATGGAAACCTACAATAGGATTGGAGATACATGCACAGATTGCAACAAAATCAAAATTATTTTCTGGAGCTTCTACAAACTTCCAGAGTCCGATTAATTCTTGCGTTTCACTTTTTGATTGCGCAATGCCAGGAACAATGCCGGTAAAGTATAATGAGTACAGGCAAAAAATATTTAATATAATGAACCATTAAAAGCAAATGTTTCTGAATTAAATTATAAACCGGGGCATACATTTTTGAAACCTAATAGAGTACCTTCTTGTTTCATCATTATTGTAGGTGTTAAATAAAAAGTGTGTAGAAGCTGGAGTATTAACTGCTTTGGCATTGTCATGTAAAGTAAACGATGTCTCAATGTTTGAAAGAAAACACTATTTCTATCCAGATTTACCTGTAAGTATCTATTATGGGTAGTAATGCACTTATCATAATCAAGAAATACTATTATCAAATATCGCATTGAACTAATCAAGACAATCGTTTTACACAGGCAGGATATCAAATTACGCAACACAAGAATCCCTTGGCTGTTAATGGAGAAATTGAATTTATGGTATTTAATCCAGGAGTACACAAGAAACCCTACATGAAATCATCTAAACTTAAACAAATACAATTAGAGCAAGATAGTGGAAGAAGTTTCCATTTTGAAGATATTGGAAAGTAATAATGATTTTGAGTACTAAAATAGAAACTTAATACATTTAATAATATGCGTGTAAAAATATGAATTATGCGTTGAATTTATAATAGGAATTTAATTGATCTTAATCGTGCTGGGATACCTTTGATAGAATTAGTGTTTGAACCAGATCTATCGGATGGAGAGGAAGCAGCAGCACTTGTAAAAGAACTCTGTTTAATTTTACAAATGCTAGAAACATGTTCGTGTAAAATGGAAGGTTAATTTATTTATAAAATATTGTCCCTTTGGAAACAATTACCCATTGTAAATAAATATTTGACATTATAGTATGCTTCTGAAATTTGCAGAGGGGTCATTACGAGTTGATGCAAATGTTTCTATAAGTAAACACAATGCGCCTTTAGGCACACGTACCGAATTAAAAAATATTGGAAGTACGCGTGCAGTCAATAATGCCATTGATTATGAAATACGGAGACAGATTTCAATTTTAGAAGCAGGAGGTAAAATTACCAATGAGACTCGCGCATGGGATCCAGCACATAAAAAAACAATTCTTATGCGTGAAAAAGAAGATAACCACGTAACGTATTTAATTTTTGGTAATTATTTTTCACATAAATAAAAATTAGGTACGTTACTTTTAAAAGTAATGAATAATTTTAGGATTATCGCTTTATGCCTGAACCAAATTTGCTTCCTTTACGTTTACACGTTAATGAAAGTATAGAAAATAAGTATAATTTAATTGATGTTTCGTCATTGAAAAAATATTTACCTGAACTACCAGGACAAATAAGAGAGAAAATGATGAAAGATTTATGCGTTACACCCAATTTAACGATAGCAATAATGGTAAATTCAAATTATAGTATGTACTTAAAGCATAAAGAAATTAGTATATATATTAATGATTTTAACTTTTATGTTGTAGGGTGATTTGGAATTATTGAATCTGTATTTTGACATATTGAAAGGAGGTAAAGATCGTAACCCTCAAACGGTAGCTCAGATTCTTATGAGCGAAGTTTTAGCTTTTCTAAAACGCCATAAATTGGAACTTAAATTTTGGTAAGATTGTTAAAACACAACAATAAACAGAAATATATGAAACTCTTTTATGAAATTCTAGTACAAACAATCGACACTACATCGAAGAGATAATCGATTTATTTCAGGCCAAGGTAATAAATTTTATAATAATAAGGAATTTATTAGACAAATGGCCCAGTGAACTCGAAAAAATGCCAACGCAGGTAAACGTAACTATTTGGAATGAAAGTATAACAACTGTTGTAAACAGTAGTGAATTTTTATTATGTTCCGTTGCTTATAGATTATTAGAGAAAACGATTGGTATTCCATATCGGATCAAAAAGAATTGGAAAAAATATGTTTAGAAACACTTGAAAAAAATCCTAAGCTTGTTAAAAAATACAAGGCTGGAAATACCAAAGTATATAAAAAAATTCTGCACGAAGTAGTCAAAATTACAAATGAGCGCGCAGACATGGCTGAAGCAACAAAAATTCTTACGAGACTACTGGGTTAACCGCAATATATTTGAACAATATTTCGAAATGAAATATATGGAACATTTTGAATAAGAAGTCTATTAATAATTGGATGCATCTATTTTTTTTTTTTTTTTTTTTTTTTTTAAGTATATTTACACATCTCCACATTTAAAATATCATATAAAACATGTAATCAATTTTTTCTAGCATTTACCTTTATAAATCGTAATTACAAATACAAAACCAAATGAGAAATAAATATTTATAGTTTAACAAACCGGAGACTAGAGTACTCTCAGTCTCCTCTGTAACTTCAAAATTTACTCTAAACCAGCACAAATTGTTATTTTTAACGGTGTTAATTACATTATAAAATATTTCACAAAAACATCAGACCATATTCAATGACTGTTTCATCTACATAATACCTGAGGGTGGGACATGTTCATTAAAGTAGTACAAAATATGATAACAGGAACAATCTTCATCGTGTCAACGATGTGCTGTTTAAGATTCATTTGTTTTGTATTATCTTATTCCACTCCATTAGGAAACAGTAAATGTAATTTTGTAAATATTGTAGTCAAGATGCAGCAATAGAAAAATGCACGGCAAAAGTTTACAAATAATCGTGATTACGATCGCTTAAAAATTAATTACAATGTTATGAACAATATACATTTTTAGACATTACACTTATAGGTATCGCGGGTGTTATATTTACATCGAAGATATATTTTTAAAAATCATTGTTAAGCATATCAATATTTGACAAAGATTGAACCGCTTATCACAAATTGTACGAAATCTTTTTTTTTTTATACAATAACGAGTATTGTATACTGTGATGCTAGTTTCATCTAAACATTTTTCAAATACAGTAAGCACATAGATATTGCTATTATATAATACAATGAAAGTATCTATATACTAAACAGTTACACAAAATCGTTATTCTGTAACAAACGTCGTTATGAAATAATTATTTCAACTTATCTTTTTACAATTCTTTACAACATCGTTAAAAAACATGTCACCTATACGTTGTCATTTGTTCCTTTCTTCGTTACCTATAAAACATTTAATTTTTATCAAAACTAAAACTTCATTACAAATATCGCTATCTAAAAAGTAAGAAACATTTGTTTTCCAATCCGATACACTAAATCAATTATTAAAAGTAATAACACAGTTTCCATTCCACAGTTGACACTAGTTATTAGAAACTATATATTAGCTTTAGCGCTTCGCAAGTATTAAACTGTTTTGATCGTTCGAATTATACTTTGTTTACAACGAATTGCAAAAGAATATTAAAATATACATTGTTTCGTATAAGAATTTTTACTTTACTGCAAAAACGGCAATGACGGAAGGATTATAAAGTGCAGTCTTCCAGGAAAGGCCACTTGAATAGCATGAAAGTCATCTTGATTCACTCTTAATTCACTCTTTTTTTATTGTTCTACGTAATCTTGTAATACGTTACGAATGCTTTAGCCTGCATTACAATTATGGAAACAAGTTTATACAATAAATTTGATATATATTTCTGATGTGTGTTTTTCATAAGTAAAAAATTTCTTCTTATTTACTTCTAAAATGCCACATTATCATTTTACCTATTACATATTTACAAAATGTCCTTACAAAGAGTCAACATTAATAACGTGATTTGTTTAAAAAAAAAAAAAAAGAAAGAAAATTGTCATAAAGAACATTTGTTTTTCTTTCATCAATTTGAATAAAGTACATTTTGCTTCATAAAGCGTCGGCTCTAAAATGAACCATGAAATTTATCTTCAACAGGAAGAGTTAAATGTGAGAAAGTAAAAATTCTAGGTCCTTTATGGTAAACTATTCACAATTGTAGGAATAGGAGCAATGTCTCTTTTCGCTCTTGGCACAGCCACGCGAGTAATTGGCATGATAATAAATTAAATTACTAGCATAAGAATAAATTCATCAATAATGTGATGATGTAATATACATTGCAAGAATACTAGCAATAATGATCATGATACTTTGTAGCTAAAACAATTCATTCAATGCAATTTTAATGCAACATAAGAAACGCTATACGGCCATCTTTTTATGACCGCCGGAGTTATTTGGATAATTTGCTGATTACTCTGATCAAGGCACCGTTTTCATCTTTTAGCCTCTGGTTTTCGCATTTTAATTGGTCCATCACCTAGAAAAAACAAATGTATAAACTACTTTATGTAATTTCTAAATACATTTCTTACAAAACAATTTACAAAGGCAATGCCATTATCAAATGGATCAAATAAATGCTCACAAAATCAAGGGAAAAAAAAACGTAAAATAAAAACGAAAGGAAACAAGCGAGTAGTGTTGCAACTAGAGCCTAAAATTAAAGCATTATAGTAACTAGGTGCACTAAAATCAAAGGAGCAACGCATATAATAATGTGTAACAGGCAGGTGTAATTTCAATGCTGTACAGGAATCTTATAAATAAAAGAAAAAAAAGATAATCAACTTAAAACATTCGAATATGTTCCACTAACTTTGTAAAACCTTGCTGTAAAACTTAAAATGCACTTACGTATCCAACAGTATGTTATATTCGTGTTTCGTATTTTATTAGGTGTATAAATACAATGTACAATTAAAAAAAAAAAAAAATACATGACAAGCAATCTCTAATGTAACCCCCGACATTTGTATTTCAGCTGTGATATACTTTCTGTTTTCTGTTTGAATATATGTTTCTACATATCATCCTCAGATCACGGTACATCCTTAGGTAGCACTTATACAATAAATTGATTATAATGGATGTCATTTATATAATGTATGAATATTTTTAATATAGCCTACAAAATATTTTGTTGCAAAACTAGTATCACACATGAAATCAAATATGAAAATTGTATGAATTGGACATTAAGAAATGAATGTCAGATAATGCATAGTGTAATAAAAAGAAAAACAATTTTATATTGAACATGCTTTTTTTTAGGAAAAGGGTACAAATCTATACTAATTTTTAAATATTTTTCTCAATACATTCTTCTAAACAGATTAGCACTATCATCCGAAACTTTAAAAA
The DNA here is from genome assembly GCF_026225885.1 of Hylaeus anthracinus. Lineage (NCBI taxonomy): Eukaryota > Metazoa > Arthropoda > Insecta > Hymenoptera > Colletidae > Hylaeus > Hylaeus anthracinus. Next base: position 14,065,468 of record NW_026535289.1, read on the forward strand.
TATATCAGAAATAGAAATTATCCAGTATTTTAATTGCCTAAACACTGAATACTCCCTGTATTGCTATAAATAACGAAACGTTAAGAAGACACTTTTCGTGAATCATATTAAGCAGTATTTTTGGAAAAATTAAAAATGTAAGATACATAAAAAAGAATCAATGAAAAGATACATTTATAATTTTGTAACTTTAATTAGTAGAGCGGTAGAAAAATGCAGATTTAACGAATCATAGCATAGTTTCCATTGAGATACATGTTTTATGCAAGCTTCTCCTCTTGTGTGATAAGCTGTTATAAATTCTTTAGATAAAACTGTTTTTTTAATGACCACTATGGACGCACAATACATTTTTGCGAAGCCGTATTGTAAGATAAGTCAGTGAGCGACATCGTTTCAAAGTTTTAATATTGCGATCAGAACGTAAAAATCGTAAGTAATCAATTAATTAATTAATATCGAACGTGGAGTACGATGTACACTGTTAACGCAGATGCTGTCATTATGTCCTTTACCTATTTAGTAGTATTGGTGAGTTTGGATACGACGCGGGTAAGTGCCCGATTTTCGGCTTTCAATCTCTCATTTTCAGCTTTGAGCTTTTGTAATTGCTGTAAACAGTGAAACGATTAGCCCAAGTTCGCTTGCCGTGTAAAAGCCCCACCAGACAACGCTATATAATATATGCATCGTTTGTTACGCTTATAATGTAATACCCGAGAATACCGTTCAAAAATATGGATAACGAAAACCACACGGAGTATAAAATCAAAAGGAAGTACAAAGTGCCAATTAAAACCATTATATTGCATAAACAGTAAGCGTGATTATTTAAGAAAGATACTAAAAAATAAAAGCACCAAGAAATGGCAAATAAAGAAGAAAGCAATGCGTTAAAGCTGCCTATATTTTCTTTTCTTCTTTGTCTTTTTTTCTTTTCGTTCAAATTAACCACTCCAGAAATGCTGGCACCTTCCTCTGTATTTAGCCGCAACAATCAAAACGTAATTTAAAAAAAAAAAAGAAAAAAAACTGTAACGTGCATTCTAACTAAGGAATATATAATTAAAAATTTGTATTAAATATAATAAATAGCAATTAAAAATAATGTACGTTAAATAATTACTTGCTTAAAGTACGACTTCTTAATTTAATTATATTTATATACACATACATGTATGTATGTACGTGTATGTGTATCTCTGTAAACTTTATTTTTCAGGGTAATTTAGAACATGACAATTGAAAATATGAAACGAAATCTTTCAATTCTTACCTTCAATTCTTCTTCCATTTCTGACAACTTCCTTTCCATCGCTCTCCTTTCCCTTTTCTCAGCTTCGGACAGAACCGTTTTATTTTGGGCACTTTGTGCTTTGTCCAATAAATTTCTGGCTTCCTTTAACTGTTCATCCGATCGCTTGAGTTTTTCTTTAAGCCTTTCGTTTTCCGCTTGAGATTCTTCGTACAACTTTTTATAATCTAATTCGCCGTTTTCAGATGTTGTTGATTTTACTCTAACTGACATGGAAGGTGCTTCTGACGATAGCGACGATACCGATCCTAGCCTGTTGGATCTTCCCGAACGATCATTTCCACTCTGTAAAAGAAAAATGAACAAAGACAAAGGTAAGTTAAATTATCTTGGTAGTATTCTGTAGCGCATAACAATACAAAAGGGAGAATATATCGTTCTATATACAATTTAAATCTGTTTTCTTACAATATATCCTTCAGAACTGGCTAAACTTTGCAGACTGGAACTTCTAGATCCAATCTGAATATCTGGTTTTGATTTTGTCTTGTTGAAACTTTCGGCTCTTTGCACTTGCGAATAATTGGTCGGATTAAAATTTAAGTAACTGTAACTCGTGGAGGGTGTCAAGCGTAGAGAGGCAATACTTGTTGGAAGAGTTATACTTCCATATCCTGACGAAGTTCCACCATACGTCGTGTACGGATTCTGATAATTCAAATTGCTCGTAGAGTTTGAATAAGGAGACTTTCTGAACGACTCGCTAGACTTTGCGGTTTTGTTTAAATAATTTGGTAATCCAACAGAGTTCGTTCCATTGATGCTCAACAGACCCGAATAGCTGTTCTGATTCAAAGGAAACAATCCACTAATGCTTCGTGATCGATTTCCGAAAATTGAACTTCCATTTGCCGATGCTTGTGCTCTTAATCCTGCAGCTGTTGTTGGTTTTCCTTGAGATCTTTTTCTATACGATGACATGTTGTTTACAAGATTGGTGGAATTATTTTGGAAACTTGATCGAAACAAACACGTTTTGTTTGGATTAGCACTATGTTTTTTTTTCTTTTACATATTAAGTTTCAATTCGAAATTATGTTACAATCGAACGTCGTATTACTTTGCTACGATGTGCACGGATTTGGACGATCTAGTTCTAATGACAGCAAGTATTTGACTGACGTAGACTGGGTGGTGGAACTTAAGACATCAGCCAGTTTACTCCAAAGCATTGGTTTGGTATGCTATTTATAGATCACATGCACAAACTTACACTAATATCAAGGTTGTGTGTTTTAGAATAAATATATTTAAAGCGTCACTTTTAAGACATTTTCTACATTTATGATAACATATTAAAGTATATTTTTTAAATATTTTATTTAATATGTTTGCTCACTTTTTGCTATATATTTAAACGTCCATAACACTATGATGCAAACAATAAATAAATACCTTCCAAGCTAGTCTAAATGTCAAAGAGTCGCATCGTTCCAAATGTCGATAGAATATTTTTAGCTACCGCCAGGCCACGTTCATGATCAATTTTTTTTCTTTTGTCGTTTGTTTCGTTTCTTCGAATCGGTCTTTAAATATCAATCGCATTTAAACATCGAGTTACTATTATTTACTTTATTTATTTAATAAATATCGTTTTCGCAAGTGTTTATGAAATCGATCTTTTACGAATCGCTTCAATTCAATTTTGAAATATTCTAAAAAAACTTATGACAAATAAATGATAAACAAAAGTCCACAAAAGTGTACGAAAGGTGTATATAATTTATGAAATGTATTTATACTTCGGTCAGGATATGTGTAGTAAGTTAAAAAAAGAAAAAAATCAATGAAATCATGTTTTCATATAGTGCTTTTATGTGTACATTTGGTTTTAATACATGATCTGATGGGATATAGGAGGATAAGAAATGGAAAACTATTTTTAACAAAGCATGCACGAATAGAGGTTAATCTTCCCAGAGACTAGCCCAAAAATAACACAAAGCTTCTGTGGTTCGCTAAATTGCGTTCATATTATAATAGTTACATATTATTCTTAGGACTTGTTCAAATTATTTTGGATAAATAAATAAACAAACATTTGGAGAATTATAAAGATGTACCGTTAAAGCGCGGATTATTTTTAAAATTATTATACAAGAAAAACATTGATTTTCAATATGTAATCACTAACTTTATTCTTTTTCGCGTAAGTTCAGTATTTGGAAAAATTAAAAGAATTATTTATAATTATTCGAGGTAATTAAGAAAATGAAATTACTTACTTCGTTATGGTTAATTTTGGTGTCGTCGCAATCACCACCGGCGGTTAAGTCTTGCTTTTCAGGGTCGATTTCCTGTAAAATATCCAGTTACCGTTATTCCAAGAAAATCATTTCTTAGACGTTATGATCCGATTTAATAAATCGGAAATAATAGGCCGTTACTAACGTCCATATCAACGTGGACAACGCCCGTGGATCTCCTCTTAGGCCTCCGCCTCCTTTGTATAACAGCCTGTGTAGCTTGTGCATTTCTGCTATCGTTCTCCTTATCTTGTTCTGGAATGGATCATCAGAAGCGAAACCGAAAGTTTTAATCGTAAATTACAGGTGAATAAAAGGTCCTAATAATACGGTGTGTCGTATACCTTTATCTTCGGGTTGTTTCAATGATCGTCTAAGTGGTAATGTTACGGTTGTCTCTGCGCTGCTTGTCGCAATAGTTTCAACCGGAGCTGACGACGGTCTAGGTACACTCGTGCCTGCGGAAGGTCTTCTCATATATGTTGTAGTAGTATCTGGGTTAGATAGCGGTGGGGTCTTGTTATTAGCATCTTCTAACTGAAACTAAGCAACGAAATATTCATTTAAAATTTGTTATTATAAAAATGACAGAAATGCCCTAGTTCTTCGACACTGAAATTCGGATACCCTCTTGGTATCTAAGAATGATTTTAACCACAAACCTTGCTTCCGTTATCTACCTTCAGCCTCCAAGAAGGCCGCCTCTCGGGTAAGTTAATTTCTTCAGAGGGTTTATTTGCAGTCACAGTAGTAGGAGTTGCTGTTGTTATTGTAGCTGTAATCGAGGCTGTATTGCTGGTAGTGGTTGTAGGCTGGGTTATTTAAAAAAAAAAAAATTATGAATAAATATTTATAAAGCCTTCGTTACCGTTATCGAAACGATTAGTATTTAACAACTATCGTCGATATAAAAATTAAAACATACATAATTATAGTTTGTATGCTGTGGTTACACTTTCGGTTAAAGTGAAAAGTTGTCGCGCGTAGAAGCTCACCTGCGTAGAAGATACCGTAGAAGGAATTTCATTATTTTGTTGCTTTTTTTTAACCAGTTGTTCTGCACTTTTTATTTCATCTAAAGTCACACCCTGAGTCGAGCGTCGCGTTTCTCTTACTCTCTTGGCGTGTGCTTTTCTTTGTGTTTCGCTTTCTTCGTCGCGAACTGGAGGGACGAAAGATCTGGGCAAAAATCATATACGTGACGTCAAATACAGAAAAGAACAGTAATCTGGTATAATGTATGTAAAAGTCTTTCGCAAAATATAACAAAATTTGAAAAAGCATTAAACATCATAAACACAATTCATAAGCAGTGTTTACAGATATCACATAAAACAACTATGCCGTCAATTTACAATAAAAAAAATAAAGAAAAAAAAAATGATTTTGTTACGTTTCGATTCACTCGCATTTATATATCATTACAGCCATCGTGTGATATTTAAAAGTAAAAAATACCGTTTAACCTTTGATAAATACATACACTTATAGATAAAATATATTTTGAAATATTTAAAACATGCTGAAAGAAAAACTTCATGTTTTTATGACATTAAAGGATAACTTGCTAATATGTACGTATTACTTTGTTATCCACATCAATTTCTTCCATTTGGAGGTATCATAGGTCCCGTATTAACACCAAGATGTCTGCTGGAGTAGGTTTATCGAAAATCTTTATTGCAAACGTGAAGTTGCGCAATTAATCGAGGAAAATCAAATTATATACTTCAGTAGCAGCGTTTTTGAATCAGGATTATTATTTTTACTAGCGAAAACAAGGCAGTGGTTATTGGGGAAAGTAACATTTGAGGACAGATGTATGCAACTGAAATAAATAATCACACTGCAAAGCAACTTTCCATGCCACTGCCAATTAACTTATATTGTGTGTATAGATATCGTAGAATATGCAAAATCACACGTTTCAAGAGAATCTTCCCAGGTCAAGCGTTAAGTACCCACTTGAAGAAAGTCTTGAAGATATTTCCTGGACTTAGCTTGCTCCCTCCTGGGGTAGTGGGAGTTCCAGGAACTGCTACCGAATTGTTTGCACTCGATAGAACTGTGGTTGTAGCTTCCACTGGTTGAACACTACCCAGCCACATTAACAACATCGCACGATGCAAATATGAGTATATAAGCTTCAATTTTAAAAGCATTCTAACATATGCTAAATTACGATTTTCAAGTTAATCGAACTCTAAAGAACCAGCATATGTATTTCCTTGCGCTATGCACGTTTTTGTATTATCTTTTCGACTGTATAATTTCTTATTGAAATTTGTATTAACGAGAAATTTCTGTGCCATATTTCATAACGGTAGAACGATACCGCAAATCAGGTCAGTAAATTATATATCTTGAAATTAAATCTGTTAAGAATAAATTCGTCTTTTCCCGTTCCTCTTTTAATATTTACCTGCGAACTTGATTGGCTGGAATAGGACTTGTTGTAGTTGTTGTTGTGGCAGTTGTAGTAGCTGTAGCTGTAGTAGTTGGCAGTGTACTTGACACTATTGTTTTAGATGTAGATGTTGGTGAAAGTGTATTGCTTCCCTGTGGCAGTCTTGACAGTTCCAAGTTTAATTTTGCTTCTTTTCTTCTAAAGTGAAAACAGCGTAGTCGTTACATCATACAGAAATATCAAGAAATGTTTTGTTTTAGTCATTCGAATTTCGTAAAATCAATCGATCCCGATGTTACAAGGTTTTAAAAACAAATTGTGTGAGATCGACATTCGATGTTTCGATGTACACAGAAAGTTGTGATTTCGTTTAAGCCAAGCAAAAGCAAGGAACGAGGAAGGCTTACTCGATAAACTGATGATCACAAGTATAAATGGTTCATACACACGAAAAACATGATACGATATTTAGTAAAATTTTAGTACGTAGCTTATTTTTCGAGACGAGCAAAATTCTTATTTAAATTTTACGTTTAGTTCATATTATTATTCGAATCAAATTTTGCCCGTTTCTGTCTCTTTTACGATACTTATGTAAAGTTACTAGTATAATGATTCACATTGAAAGCATTAATATATATCACGTATGAAACGTGCGCACCTGTGAGTTTCGCGTAGAGATGCAGAGCGAGTCGTAGTATTGGTGTGAGTAGGAGTAGCTGCGTTGCAGCAATGGAGAGTAGGGCAGGAAAGCGCCTTGATGCGAGCTCGTAATGCCAAGTACTGCTCATAGAACCTGCATAACATGCACCATGCCATGCATACCTACACTAATTTTCTATATGCATGAAAGCTTGAACGTCTACTACGCTAAATTTTTCACGTGAACGCGTAATTATTTGAATGGGAAAATTATCGTCACGATGGAACAGTAATTCCAGTGTAAACACAGTAGAAAAGTTAACGAAATTCGTACGTTGTAATGAATACAACTGCAAGATTTTAATACTACAAACATTATGCGTTAGGGTATGTTTTCACTCACTTCTCGTCCGTTTCGAAACTATGCGTTCTAGTCAACACCACGTCAGGTTCTGTATTCAGTTTGTTTGACATGGTCGGTGATTTGATATTTTTATCCTTTTCTTCAAGCCCTAAGCACGCATAAAGAAATACGAGTCAACGTCGAACCTGTGCACATCCTTAAACGGTATACAAGTACATCGTGCGAATAACTTACTCGTAGATAGAGAATTCGTTGCTTCCGTATTTTGAATCCTATTTCTAAAAGAGCCTGACCGCCGCCAAGATGGTACGACTCCTTCTTCGTTACTATCAGTCTGTTGTTTTGGAGGCATTACCGGAGCCTGAAAAAAATTCACGAAATTGTAAGAATCTATTCCACGGTAAAATGTAACAGCAAGTATATACAAAAATATTACCTGATTAGGAACTTTACTAACATCTGTAGGAGATGATGAATTAAGCGGTGTTGTTTCTTCTCTATTCGCTCTATTTTTCTTTTCTGTAAAGTTAAAATGAAATTAATTTATTTTGCAACAATCACGGCTCTCAGCTTCTTTCTATAAAAGAAGGAAATCAATTGATAGCGTATCCATTTGTTTAATGGAAAATGTTTTTTTTTTAGTAACCAAACTTTCAAAATAGTACTTTTATTCTAATATGAGAAAGAATGCAAAAAAAAAAAAGAGAGACAAATGTATCTTATAATACATGCAATGAAGTTTAATTTTAATAATATAAAAGTCTTACAGATAAAACTCACCATCATCTGTAAGACATGGAGAGTGGTTTGATTCGTTAGACTTATCAGATTGATTGGAGTAAGTGGAAGAATGTGATTCTGAGCTAGTCTCAGATTCACCTTCACCATCACTCTCTTCCATATCTGTTTCACGTGTCGCTTCTGTCCATGCAGCATTGTTACAAGAAATACAAATTACTGTTAAAGTAAGTAAAATAGTCTTGCGAAACTGAACAGTGGGTAATATATTTTTCATAAGAAAACACTCCTATCTAAATTAATATTTCTCAATCATTTTTTCAATATACACTTAGGTATACTTGAAAACACTTTCAGAAATAAAACGTATTTAAAATAAGTACGATAACAATAAACATATATGAAACAAACAAACAAAAAAATGACTGAGAAATACTATGCATATCTTTACTCTCTTTTCATCCACAGAGTGTTCTAGCAGTATTACTTAAGAATAAAAGGGTCTTCTCACTATAGCACTTCAAAAAACGCATTTGTGACTTTGCATGGAGCACTTTACAAAACAGACTATAAACTACTCCTCTACCAGGCGATTAATTGGATGAAACCTTTTCAAGTGTGTAATATATTTGTTGTACAGTAATACTTATGGAACATTCTGTACACACAGGTAAGCTTAGAAATTCATCGTCATCCAGTATTAATATTAAATAATTCATCAAAATATTTAAATGTGAACATGCAAATTAGCAAACACGTTAATAAATAACGTAAATTAAGAACATACCAACATCGCTATTCGTTCCCGTACTAGAATCTTCTTTATCGGACTGAATCTCTAATTCAACCTTTTTAACTTTATTCGGAGTTTCTTCTTCAAAGGTTTCCACAGATTCTTGCATAGCTAAAGTGTTTTCGTTACTCGTCGATACGCTGCAATATAATAATCGATGCAATAAACAAAATATGTCCCTTTCAAAAAGTCATTAATCTTTTACTCCTACAAACCGTTTCTTTGGTATAGTTGATTGCTTTTTGTTAATAATTTGCGGATGATCTTTCATTAAGTCTTGTTGCTTTTCTTTCAGTTCCTTCAACGCCGGTAATATCTCCGTGTCGGCAATATCAAATGCAGTTTGATCCTATCGATATAAAATTGTGAGAGGCAATTTTTTTTTGTTTAATGTATAAAACAATTATAATCTTACAGCATAGTTCTTAATGTCCATATTACAAAAATTTTCCACTAAAAGTTCGCAAGCTTGCAATTGTCCCCAATGCGCTGCGGCGTGTAAAGGTGTCCAACCGTCGAAATCCTGAGCATTAACATCGCATCTAGCCTGTAGTAAGATGCTGAAATATTCAAATCTGCGATGTAGTAAGTAGTAGACAAAAGTTTTGCTTGGTTCAGGTACTTAAATATATCTTTTTAATTCGAAATAATAAAGATTAAACAATCTTACTTCATAACTTTAATGTAGCCTTTAGCTGCTGCAACGTGTAATGCAGTAGCTCCTGATTTGGGATGAATCGAATCTTTACCTGGTGCTCCTGACCGCCATGACCTAGCATGACTTAACATTGACCTCTCTTCTTCACTTCTAGCTTGATCACAGTCTATGCCTGTGGAAAATAATTTTTAATAGCGAAATGTACTCTTTATTCTATGGTACCTAATATTGTTGTAACACACTGTTTTACAAAAAATGATTATAAATACAAACCTGCATTATCTATATGTTGTTGTAGCATATTTTCCATTTCATTATTTTCTGCAATATCAAGAGCCAATTCGCCATCATTGTTAACTGCTGCCAAATTACATCCTTTTTCTATTAAATATCTATAAAATGTATTGTTTCATTTAAAAGAAATAATCATTAAATGTGTAGAGCAACAGAATAAAAATATTACTAACTTAGCAATAGATATAAACCCGCAAGATGCAGTTGCATGTAGCGGTGTCCATCCTTCATTGTCACCACAATTTATATCAGCACCCTTCTCTACTAAAAATTCGACCATATCCAAATCATCATTGATGCATGCCTGCAATAAAATGTCACAACTTGTTTTACCTATATAACATAATTATATAAAAGATTATATACTTTATGTATTAATATTCAGGTATCAACCAAAATGAACATTATGATTTATGATGAAAATATATGTTAACGATACATTCATAAATGCTATTAAGAGATAAATTATATTTATTCTTTATTACATAGCTTAAATGCTTTTAAATGCTTGTAATAATAATAGAATATAAATAATTTCCATATGAACAGCTGTGTTTATTGCAAATAGTAGGTCATTTACTTGTATCATTTTTGTATAGAAATATCAATTTATACAAATAATATTTAAAGGAATATATGTCTTATCTAAACTAAGACAGACCATTACATATAATAACATTTTAAGACAGAGGACACATAGAATACAGATACCACAGCCTCTGACTTCTAACAGAGAACTATAAATAGCATTTGATGCCTGATGTATTTTCACATTCTATTTTCGCAAATCCATGAAATGCCTAAACTTCCTTTTCACTTAAATAACAGTAACACATGTAATACATTCTATGTAAAACACTTTATTCTTACATTTTTGAAATAAATTATTTTCTTCACCCATACATTGTATGTATTTTTTAAGCAATTTAGACTATTTTAAAATTACATAACTATGAAGGTATGCATTTATTGAACACTATAAGCAAATCTTTTTTAACTCTTTATCAATATAAGTAATAATTTACAATTTCCATAAATATTTATTTTTCATAAAATGTATCGGTCTAAGAATGTTACATATTATATTTCATTTGTTGCCTGTGATTTATGAATAAAGTAAGCATAATTATTTAAGTACAGTTAAACATGTTAAACTAACTCTTTCTATTAGTCTTTGCAGGAGCTCAAATATTTTTATACTTTGAGCTACTACCAAAACAGACATCTTTTGCAGGGCTATTTTTAGCCTTATCCTAACTTCAACCTATTTTAGTAGTCTCAATAGTTTAAGTATTATGCCAAAACTTACGTCATTTTTAAGAAAGCAGTTCATTCCAAACTGTAAATTGTATGCTGCAGATGTTTATACTAATTAAAAATAACGCTGGACTTGTAAAATATTTTCATTACAAGAGTTTCATTTACAGGAATTTGTACTAAACCAAATACGGATTCACATAAACATCAAATATAATATTTACTACTGTTTTTATTTATATAAACAATCTCTAGAGGAAGATAGTTTTCTCAGGAATTATCAGAGGAAGTAATTGCATTGCTTGACTTATGAGAGACAATGGAATCTATGGTTGATACATCGCAGTCATTAAATCTTATTTACCAACAGCTAGGTTTAATCAGTTCAAACTATTTAAAACATCTATTTGTTATACAGTGTTAAGGTAATAATTGCAGATCAGAAGAAATCATTTTTCAACGATATTTAGTTGCAGTGTAAAGAAATAAATGTAGTTATATTGAAACATATGTAATTACAATGAAACATATATAGCAAAACATAGAATTAAATAGATTTACAGATACACAGTTGTTTCCATTTATCTTTTTATACATATTCTTCATAGATAAACGTTGTTAAATGTTAAATAAAGTTTTCTTTTCTTGAATATTGGTTCTGGTAACTAATACACATCAGAAATGAGTCAAATTCATATCTATATACCGATCACAAATAACTGATAAAAGAGAAAGAACTTTTTATCTGGTGTATGCTTGATAAAAATGATAGAAAGCAAAAAAGATCAGTTCTAGAAAGAATTACAAGTTTTGGTCAGCCTTGGTAAGGTCCGAAAATGATCTTTCTATCTCTTTGCAATACATTTGACGTATGTGAAGACATTTAGAATTACCTACATACCGGAGGTCTGATATCAAAGACAAATACAACAATTCTCATTGAGGATAAATGAAGGTATAGACTTTGGAGGTAAACACCCAGAGTTAGATTATTGGAAATTAAAACCAAACTTATGTAAATATGCTTATTGTAAATGTAAAATTAAAATATAAATACTGTAAATTATGTATTTAAGAAACGATTCAATTAATATAATGTTTTATATACATTCTTAATGAATATACTGTACAAAAAAGAACACTGTATTGTATATATATACACATGTACTCATTATATACATATACATATATATATATATATATATTCATAGTGTCTGTAGTCCTAGAGGTATACAAAATCTTAATCCCTTTCTGTTTCTCATATTAGCAGAATGGCTTAACATGATAAATGATCTTGACATTTACGATATTCCTTCGTTTGTTTAACGAGAGGAACTCGCGGTCGAATTCGTAATAGATCGAAAGATCCGGCGCTAAAGAGAACAGCGAACCAGCCACCACCGTAAGCCGGCTCGCCGTCCGAGGATTACATTTTACCGATCGTACTTAAATTAGACAGCTGAAGTATATACAATGTAGTAGCCATCTTGCGATAAGAATTTACGATCGAGAGGGAAAAACACAGGGGGAGAAAGCAAGACCGAGGAAACTTGGGTCGCGATTTGTTGTGATGCGGACGAGAAGGGAGTAGACGGAGTAGACGGGCAGGGATATCGGTGTACATAAACAAAACATCGAAAGAAAGGGGGAGTGGACGGATTCGTACCTGGTGTAACGCCGTGAGACCGTCAACGTTTCCGGTGTTGATATCCGCCCCCTTTTGAAGTAAACGCACGACCTCCTCCTTGTCGCCCGCCGCGCACGCCGCCAGGAACACGCAATCCGCTGAAAACTTGATTTTACGCGCGACTTGACGCGGCTGAGCCGGTTCGCGATTCGTCTCGGACTGTTCCCATCGTTTCAGCTGTTCAGCCCTTTTAAACAGGGCCGAGCTCGAACGGCTCTCGACAGACATCGCCCGAAAACACGCACGACTACACCCGAGAACCTTATAACCACTTCGCACCGTTTCTTCTTCTCTTTCTCCTCTCCTCCTTTCTCGCTCGCACTCTTCTCCGCGTTTTTAGATCCACAACTTCGCCGAGGCCACTTCACTTTTCAGTTCACTTTGCGTGATTCGACACGCTCAAACGGCCGTTTACCGCTCCTTACCTCCATATACGACTCCGTTCGCGGGCCCGTCTTTAGCTCGTCGAAAATTTTCTTTCCCGTTAAATAATTCGTTCGTCCTGACGGACTTACGGAGGGAGCGGTCGGTCGTCTTCGCCAGACTCGGTTACAGGGCGGCTAGATTCGCGTGCTCTTTGCTATTCTTGGCCGTCCCATACACCCGTGCGAGTTGTGTCGAAACCAACGAAACAACCTGTAGTGGAGCCAACGTAACGCGACCGTCTGTCCCTAGCGATCTCGTTCGATTTTCGTACGGTACGGAACTTTTTCTCGATATTCCACAAATCGCGTATCGAAAATTTTTTAATTTTTAGTAAAGGGACATGGTTGGCCTGGGAAAAGCCTAAAGCGTCATTGATTTAAAAAAAGAAAAGAAAAGAACACTCCGTGTTCCCGAAAAAGAACCCCGACCAATCAGAGCGCGAAGAACAGTGAATTATTGCCTAAATGAAAACGCTCCTTATCAGTTACTAGACGTAGTTACTAAGCGTACGTGAAAATGCGCCCTAATGTTGACCAATGAGGACGCTTTTAGGAATCCCAAGATGGGCGCCATCACCGTAAACAATTCTACCGAACTATCGTGGCGCTGCGACATGGCAAAATAACGAGTTTTAATCGTACGCATCTATACACGTCACATGTATAGCGTATTGTTTCTTGCCATAATTTCCGATGTTTATACCGAATGTTTTTCAAAATAAAATTATGATAAAAGTACAAAAACACTCGTAAACCGAACGAGAGTAACGAAAAATACACACGCGAAATTTCGATTTCTACGTATAGTTCGGTTGTGTATATTTCAAATCGGGGTACGTAATACGAAAGTAAATTATCCTTATCATTCTACTAATTTGCAGATCGCAAGATGTTGAATATTGAATATTGTTAAAATTTTCAGATGACGAAGTTAATGGAATGGCTCCTGTTCGCAACTTTATTTTTCAGCGTATGGGTAGCTGCAATTACAGGAAACATTAATTCGTCGATTATCGCAGAATGGCAGCTAGTTGTCTTTTTCTTTCCGCTCATCGCTTTATTTTTATTTGGCTTGTACGCGGTTACTACTATCTTATATAGGGTTTTCACATTTAACAATTGCGAGAGCGCAGCTATTGAACTACAACAAGTAGGTTTAACAATGGATGTAACGTACTTTATTTAAACAACTTGCAATTACTTTATCGCAATTTATTTTTCCAGCAAATAGAAGAAGCTAAGAAAGACCTTCAAAGTAAAGGTGTGGCTTTGAAAGGCAAATCTGCTTAAACATTCTTACGTTATACAAATAAAGCTACGTATTAATACATATAAATATGCTACCTCTTTAAATTTGTACATATTTCAAAAGATTTATTTTATCATGAAAATTGTAAAATATTTAAAACAAAAAAAATTAAAAGATTGTATAATGAAAATATTTACTATGTTCATTTGTCTCCTTTCCCTTTTTGTGTTTTTTAAATGAAAAACAATGAAAGTCAAAGGTAGCTACCGCTTATTTTTACATGTAAATTTTAAAGCATTTATTTATTCTACTACAAATAAAATTTGACGAGAGTAACGAAGAATATAATTTTGCACTATAATATTTTTATCTGTAGCATTTTATCATTTTTTTGGTATCTGATACACAAAGGAAGCTAACTCAAAAAATATTTGTGTAACATAAAATTCATGTACGTTAACTCTTTGTAACAGTGGAAACCCTGAGACAGTTTCCAGATATTATTACATTAATAACACCAGACTCGACTTTACAAAGAATTATTAAAAATGTGTACTTCAACTATATGGATGTGCGAATATGATTGTAAATTACATATGTATGTATCACAAAATAAAAACGCCAATAAAATTGAGATTGTACAGTAAATATACCAAAAACAGGGAAACTAATATATTCGTTTGTGCCTAGACTCATACTATTTTTATTTATTAAATATTCAATCTTTTAATATTATTTGTTTTACATTATGTATCATATTTCTAATAAAATTTTAATATAGTTACTATTATTTTAAAAATTCAAACGATTTCTAGTAAGTTACATAATAATATGTTAAAGCTATAATATATTGAATGTATTTTCATAATATTAATAATCTCATTGCCTCCACTTTTATAGAAAGTTAATTACAAATTTTCTTTATAGATTCATATTTCAGATAAGTTACCTGGAATTTATCGGTTTAAGATATTTTATAGTATGATTATCTCTTAACAACTAGTCATAAATTATTCGAGCCTTTTTTCAGATGAAAAAAATGGTTTGATATTGAGGTTAAAACAAATTTAAAACGATACATATGGGAATATTACTTAAATTTTCATTTTTCTTTCAATTAAGTATTTCTTACATTTTGTTAGTTTGTGACAAATGAAATGATTTGTAATGTTTTATTAATGAATAACTATCTTCACTTTTGTTTAAAAAATACAAGACTTTTTTTATACATACATACATAGGCGCAAGTTATATGCAAGTACACACATATATACATATGCAATCATACATATACGGATGCACTTACATAATTTTTATATTAGAAAGCCTATCAAATGTACAAAGTATACTTGTCATGTACATACATGTTATTTGAAAACACATATCTTCATACGCGTGTACAAACTTACACGCACATGTAATTGTATAATAATTTCAATATATAAATACAACAAAGTATTTATATTTTTGTATATTAAATCATTAAACAAGCAGGCTTTCTTACATAAAAATGTAATTACACTGCTCCATATATTCAAAGAACAAAAATTTTTGTTAAAGAGCAATTTTTAGACTGCAAGGATGGATTATAACACTAATGCAAGATATTGAATTTCAATCTCAAAATACATGAAACAGATAAAGTACATATTTTGAAATGAAACGAGCTCAAACTGTAAACAATTTAATATGTCGAACTATCGGATGTAAAGTTCCAGTAAATTTATACGATTTGCAAAGCACGCCAATGTTTAACTAGAGAATTAATAAAATAGTATAAATATGTGTGCATACTTATGTACAAAGTAAAGGTAACCAGTTGAAAGTAATGCAGCGCCTGTGTAATTACCCACCCTATATCAGTCCTTTAACTCCGTATTATGAAATCAATGAAGCGTGTCGCTTCAGTCATCGAGATTTTGTGATAGCAGAAAATTAGCAGCAAGATTTTCATTTTTTTCACATGCAAAATATGCTTGTATAACTAAATGCTCTGGAAACCCTAATGCCTTCAGCCTGTCAATAGCTTCTTTATCTTGTGGTGATATCTGAACTATACCAAACCCTAAATTTGATCCAGCCCCAGCTCCGGCTCCCGCTCCAGCTCCGGCTCCCGCTCCAGTTCCTGTACCCAATCCTGTACCAGGTCCTCCAGTTAAACCAACGGGCGCAGCTGCGGCTGGAACAGTCGGCGCAGTTACAGGTGTGGCTCTCGTACCTGTGCCTCCAGTTGTTTCCACTATTCGGAAATAAAACATATAAAACGTTTACACGTATGAACAAACGGATAAAAACAGTATTTTCGTTTTAACAAATAAGTAAAACGCACCAGGTTCATTGAGCATGCGCACAAATGCCTCTTGATTTTGCGAAATTAGTTGCAACAATGCAGGATTGGTTTGACCAATTTGTTGGAGTACAGCATTCAATAATTGTGGATTTTGTTGAATGACTTGACGCATTTGTTGAAATTGAGGTTGCATCCTCAAAAATGCTAGCGGATGTTGCCCTTGATCTTGAAGTTGTTCTTGCGCCTCGGGTGGATCTTCTGGCGGATCTTCGAAAAGCTGAGCCGGTATACCCGTTAAAAGGTATTCAACAGCTCTATCAGGATTGTTGAAACTTGCTCTCAGTGCTTGTTCAACTTGATCACGCTCATACCTGACATAAACCATATCAATGAAACATGAATCAAAGATAATGGTAAGTAAATAATTAAAACATTCTTTTATTAAATATATATTTACCCCATATCCATAATGTTGTTTACCATAGTATTATAATCTTCACCCATTAGCAAGGCACTTTCAGCTTGACCGCCAACTGATTCAGGAGTAGTACTTGCTTCGGATTGTTCTTGTACATTACTAACAGGATTCTGTGGAGCCTGAACGGTAGGATTTGTACTAGGTGGTGGCACTGAGCTACGACAAAAGGCAAACACCAAGAATAATTTAACATAATGTAATTAAAATAAACTTATTACTAATATTCATTATTTCTTCAAAAATACACTTAAAGTAGTCTTAAAAAGGACAAAATTATTATAAGATATTCGCAATATTTATACGATTGAAATATTTTCAATTAGTACCTGGTCGTACTACTTTCTTCTTTATTTTCCCCGTCTGCATGATCTTCGGTTGCTGCAGAACTGCTACCGCTTTTAAGCTTTGTTACCATAACAACTATGAACTTCTTTTCATCTATATTATATTCCGTCAGAGGTTGATCATCTTTTAATATCTTTCCTGTAACACCAAGACAATTTAGATAGCTACAAATTACAAGTCATTGTCATATGAAAACAATGACACGTATAAGAGAGTAAAATGAAATCCGATACGACGTAATTTCGTACGATAGGTCTTTCTAAACGTCAATTATGAAAATAAACTTACACGGAGCTAATCGAATTGCAAGTTTATGAAACAATGTAATAAACGAAGCGAAAATGAGGTTATGTAAGACACATCGCTTACCAGCGTATATCAATTTCTGGTGATCAGCGGGAAAACCTTTCTGGGTTTCGATCTTTTGTTTCAGATCTCTTACCTACAAAAATATATCGTTAGAGTATATATTACACCTCACAAAAGCCACAAAATTTCGCATTCGTTACGATCGCCTACCGTTTTCGACGGATCAATTTCTACAGTAAACGTTTGTTGTTGTAAGTTTTTCAAAGTTATAATCATGTTGAAAGATAACAAAATTGACAGCACGTTGTCAGTCGACAAAAGAAACCGTGGAAAGTCTGTTGTAACAAAGCTAGAGAGACGTTTTGTTATAGATCTTTTCGGCGATGAGTCGGCACTGCTTTGAGCAGCTCACAAGTGCCTAACTCGTGGTAGTATGCAACTGAAAACATATGATGACATAAAGCTGTGTTTTCAATGGCGAACAGTTGACTGGCCAAGGTGTGTACCGAAATAAGTCGACAATTATACGATTAATTTGATAAAGATTTTTACAATAAAATTTCTTTATAAAATAGCTTGATAGAATGATTACAAGTTAAAACAACTATGTATATTTATGTTCGCTTTATAGACAAGTAATAAATGTCACGAAATGATAGGCTGAAATTTCGAAATATTTCTGGTACCGAAGAATGTTTGAAGTAATTCGAATCTTTGTAGTCCTAAAAATTTCAAACTTTTCTCGAGGGAATACTTTCTAAAAACATATGTATACAAGTATATTAATAAATATGTGAACCTTTTTATTTATATATTTATACATTTATTTGTGACTAGAGTAAAGCTAACACGATAATTCCAACGTATGTTACATAAGGAAATAGTACAAATTAAGTAAAATTTAACAATATATTAAGACACTCAGACAGACCAACATGCCTGAACTATTTAATAAAGAAGTCTAGATACATCAGTCGTTGGATTTATTGATTTTAAAAAAGAAAATAAACATTTTGATTCTATTACTCTGAGCATCTTAATACATGTACATGAAAAATGCATGATACATAAGTAATTAAAAATCCGTTTACCGTTAATTATATTTCTGCAACATGTAGTCATGTACATTATACAGTGCATAAATAATGTTTACATTATTAATATTCGTATTCTATATAAAGGACGTTTTATTAAAATATTTCTATATCCATTTTTCAACAGCAAACTAAAGAAGTTTTCTTTGTTTAACTGTCGTCTGTTTTGCTAAAAAACTCTTTATACATTTACATTTCACGAAATCTAAATTGAATTATTTTATATTAACACTTACAAATTAAATGCAGAATGTCCGTAATCTTCTTCAAAATTTGTAACAATTATGTATAATTATTCTTGGTACGGTGTAGTTGGACTCACATTGATCATCTCTGTTGCACTATAAAAAGATATAAGACAATTACTGAATTTTCTTTGGCAATTAGTTTTAATGATACATTTGTTTTATTACGTTATTAAGCAATTGATAAATTGATAAAAAAAAGTATTGCTTTAAAAAGAATCAAAAAGGAAATTCATTCATTCAATGCAAATAAAACGTTTTAATTAATATATAACAATATATCTGCCATAAAATGTTCTACACTTTATATTTAAATTATTACATGCTAAGTACAGTTTCATACTGTAAACATTCTTTTTTTTTAATGAATTCAGATGTAATGAATTCAAATCTAAACGATGCATTACATAAATAAAAAGTTAAATTTGTTGTTATATTAAATGACTCGTTTCATAGTGTTTCCAAACTACACAACATAATTAAGTACGACGTGCAATGTAAAAAGCATATATTTATGAACCAAAAAATACTTAAAGAATAAAAAGTATGTAATGTTTTATTTACGAAAAAATTATTTGTAATTGTTATGAACTATATTTTCGAATAAAAGCAATGCATTTAATGTTTATATTATCTATGAATCATGAACAAAAGGCAATAAATACAAAATACAACTACATGCATATGATTTGTCCTATAACAAAAACTTACATTCGCAACATATGAAATAAGTACAAGAAAAATGAACAAGAAATGGATACGAACAAAATATTTATAAAGCCATGTCACACGTAAAACGATAATTAACATTCTTGCAGGTTAGACATAACACAATATCACAAACACTTACAAGAACAATTACGGTGCCCTAAGCATATTTTGTTGCAGTCATCTTTACATTAGTTTGCTGTATAACATACATTACACAATAGTTTATTGTCAATTTTGAATTCAAGACACATGGTTTTGTGAATAATAATTGGTGAAGTAAAATATATAAAAATAAAACGTATTTAAAAGTATTTTCTATATTTCTGGTACACATGAAATATTTTTAATACTCTTATCTTTTTTAAATTCTAATGAATACTATTGAAAGGCAGTGAACAATTTCCAAAATTGTTAAAGAGTAAACAATATATTAAAACATTTATTAAAATGCAATTGCTGATTGATTTGTATCAATTTTTTACTGTAAATTATCTAAAGTATAGTACGTTTCAGATGACAAAAAGTAATCATTTTTAAAACAATTGCATTTTTCAAATTGTCCTGATTAAAAGCCTTTCTTAAGCATGACACCATTGAGTGTAAAGTAAAACAGAAAATTATATGAAGTACATGATATTAATCTTTACCTTTTAGAGCATTTGATGTGAATTATTAGTAGTGTAATACCTAACACTAAACAA
Organism: Hylaeus anthracinus; assembly: GCF_026225885.1. Taxonomy (NCBI): domain Eukaryota; kingdom Metazoa; phylum Arthropoda; class Insecta; order Hymenoptera; family Colletidae; genus Hylaeus; species Hylaeus anthracinus. The sequence goes on from NW_026535289.1 coordinate 14,085,716, forward strand.
ATACATCCTACAACTATATAAGCAATACCAAGAAAAGGATTCTTTCCACCAAGAAGAGATGTAGTACTCAAAATCATTCTTTTCTTGCCATCGAAAGCAGACACAGGATATGCTACAAAAAGAAAATATTTATTAGTTTATTATATCATTTTTACATAATAAATATCTGTAAATGTCTAAATCTAATAAATGTAAATCTAATAAATGTCTTTAAACATCACTTACAATACTTAACAGTAAGTATATAGTCTCCTTCCACTAATCCTTCAGAGAAACCTTGTTCTGTGTGATTCACCCTACGATAAAGTTTTCTGAAAGTCGGCAAGGCAGCAGTTCTCATCCAAACAATTAAATCTTCATTTTGTAAACCATTATTACTTTCATCCTTCAGATCTAACTCATAAATTTGTTTAGTCCAATTCTTTGGTTTCGCATAACCTTTAAATGCTTCTGTTAAATTACCCTCAGGATTTCTAAACTTAATGTTCTTATCTGAGGGCCAAGCTATACCAGTTTTTATTAATGGCACAGGTCCATTATGCTTTTTGGAATACAATTCCAATTCGTCACTGAATAATGAATTAGCGATAGCACCACATGGTACAATAGGTGTGTTGTTTGCATCAAAAGCAAATGGTCCACAGTCACCTGAAACCTCATCGCTCAACTTTCCTAACAACTGATTATCATCACGTGATTTTACATATCGTCTGTGATTTTGATAAAAATTCGTCAAACCATAGTACATATAAATTTTTCCATTAAAATCAGAGGGTAATTTGAATTCTATTGTACAAATACAAGGTTCAGCATGATTAGGTACTTCTACTATATAATCTGTACATTTGTAAGGCACATCCTGTGTACGAAATTTGTTTGTAGAATTACACTCCGTGTAATCTATGATGTATTCTTTGACTTGATCAGAAAAATAAAGTAATCCAATTCCAACTGGTATAAACGCAATTCCAATTACAAAAAACGTTGGTAATACAGTTCCAGCAGTAAGTATTGGTTGCCAAGCAGGTAAACGCTGTTGTTTGAATGCGCTATCTGTTTAAATAAAATCATTTATTTGAAAAACATTATGTCACATAAATTTGTTATAAATAGTTCTGTGAAACTTGTATCGTATTTTAATCACTTATTTAATTAACACCCTACGATTACCGAAAAATAATAAAACTAAAAATTAGGAGTAACCTTGGAAATTATAATTTCTATTATACAAATAAATTATTTGTAATCTCTACACGTGTACCAAACGAAGTATGATAAATATAACGTACAAAGTTAATCTACTATGCAATAAACTTACCCGATGGTTTCTTCGTTTTAGGTATCGAATTAATTTCACTGATAGAAGTCATGTTTCTTTCCACGATGCCGATTTACTCTTTTGATAAATTCAGTAGCGGAACGCTGTCATTTGTGAAAAATAAATAATTCGAGTACCAATTACTCATCGAACGCCTCCGATCATTTCTGATAACACCAGATAATATAGCATGGAGCAGTAATGAACAGAAACGAGTACTATACGTCTAAAATTGAACGTACACATACATATATTTCGGATCAAATGTCGTTTCTATTAATTATCCTCAACATTTGCAAAATGTGGTCTTACATTGAACAAATATTATTTCATAGTTCATCAAATATATTACAAGGTTTATGTTACGAAGTATTTGCGTTCTATATAGTTTATTATTATTGATTACTGTTGAGCGCATCCAGGAAGGTCACCGCTCATTAAGCCGCTCTGTGAGCGGGTACAATTTAACATTTAACATTTAACATTTAATATTTTCGCTAAGGAAAAAGTTGTTTAAAATCACCTCCTGAACCACCCCTTTCAAGGTGTTATAACATTTTTGGGACACCCTGTATATACTCCTAAAGGGGCGCCACGATAATCTTGCTCAGGACGCCAATATTGCTAAAATCGGCCCTGCCAATAAGCTTTTGTCGCGAACATGGTTTTATTTATACTTTTTTTCACAACAAACAAAATGTAATGTTATGAATCACAGTCATTTTGTACTTCGTAGGATCGTCCAAAAATTATTCATATGTACCGATTTTTAAATAAATGCAAATAGATTCGAGCGGATTGAAAGATACCGAAAGAGAAACGATCGAAGTTTCGAAGATTGAATTTCAACCAACGGTGTAAAAAGTAGCGGATTTCGTATTCAACTTCAGACGAGACGAAACCTCGTAAAAGTTTCTGTTGTATATCTTTTCTGTATTTCGTGGTAGATCGGGGTTCCTATTTGCGCTGTCCATGCCCTGTTGCCCTGTGTCATAGGCTACGTGAATCGTGTGTTTTTTTTGCGAAGTTGTTACGTTTTCGTCTGATTATTTCCTAAAAAAAGAACAGACATTCCTCACGATAACACTTATGATTTCAGTTATAATTTACGGCTGACGGTCGTAGATAGTTCGATCTATCCGCCACGAAATAAGTGCGTTGGGACAGACGAATAAAAAAGAAGTAACATTCCATCGCTTTTACGCACATACGTTTACCTACATTATTCGAACACGTTACGATCAATTAAAACTACTAACCAGAGAAATTCTTAAATGTGATTTCGTCGTAAAGAGGATGGCTGGTGTATTTGACATAGAATTACACGATGGAGATTCCGTAAATCAAGACGAGTCAGACAACGATATTCTTGAAAGCAGAGAAGTTCGTTTTTTGGCCGAGCTTTTAATAAATTCTTCTGCTGTTTATACCGGATCTCTCATTCATTTCTCTTTATTTTTAGGACGAGTACAATCATGCCACGAACGCGAATACTATATTAGAGTAAGTATTATAGCTTTTGAAGGTCAACGACATTGACCTTACAGCTAAACCCTACAATATTTACAAAACGATACGAATTTGCTGTTAAATTCATTTTAACCACCTCCCTCTCTTTCGCACCTTGGAAAAAAGGAACTACAGAAATATTTTCTTTAACAGATCCGATAATTTAGAAAGAGTTCAATTATCAGAGCAAAATGTCAATCCAGGACAAGAGAAAACTGGACCGCAAGACTTTGAATTGTGCAAGATTCTTGGAGAAGGTGGATACGGAAAAGTTTTTCAAGTAAAAAAAGTCACAGGAAAAGATAAAGGCAGCATTTTTGCGATGAAGGTAAATATTTTTGCTTGTGCACAAACAAAAAGAACACAATGAAAGAACGTTGACAATTTCTACTACCTGTAGGTATTAAGAAAAGCTTCTATCATACGAAATCAGAAAGATACAGCTCATACAAAGGCGGAAAGAAATATCTTAGAGGCTGTAAAAGTAAGTATAATTCATCAAACGTGATAACACTATAGCTATTTAGTTTATTTTTATTATAGCATCCGTTCATTGTGAATCTGATGTATGCTTTTCAAACCGGTGGCAAATTATATTTAATATTGGAATATCTTTGCGGCGGAGAACTTTTCACATACTTAGATAGAGAAGGCATTTTTTTGGAAGACACAGCATGGTAAGTTAACCGATTTCGTAGTCATTTGTTTCGTAATATTTCATGGATCAATATCTCCTGTGTCTGTTTTTGCTTGCAGTTTTTATTTGTCCGAAATTATCCTCGCATTGCAACATCTTCACAATCAAGGTATTATATACAGGTACGGTTGTTTTAATTATTTACCATTACCGAAGTGTGTATTGCGCATACATCTAACGATATCGATCGTTGTTGCAGAGATTTGAAGCCAGAAAATATTTTACTAGACAGCGAAGGTCATGTTAAATTAACAGACTTCGGTTTGTGCAAAGAGCATATACAAGAAGGTACAGTGACGCATACATTTTGCGGCACTATAGAATACATGTAAGTACAGCGTTTTTTATTCAAAACTAAGAATAAACTGCATACCAAAATAACGCTAACGTGTTTAGGGCACCAGAAATCTTAACGAGAAGCGGACATGGCAAGGCTGTTGACTGGTGGAGTTTAGGTGCGCTAATGTTCGACATGCTTACCGGAATGGTACGCGAATGAAATAAACAGAAAGTTATTAAAAAGTTTTCGATGATTAAAATAGACGGAATAATTTTGCGTATTCCTCGTTTACAGCCACCGTTTACAGGAGACGACAGAAGGAAAACAATTGAAAAAATTTTACGAGGAAAACTGAGTCTTCCGCAATATCTAACACCAGATGCGAGAGACTTGATACGAAAATTATTAAAGGTATCGTTAGCAAAATTTTATCGCATGCGATACCGTTGGGAAAAGTGACTCGTATAAAAACTATGTTCCACGTATTGCTTACAGAGACAAGTACTTCAAAGATTGGGATCCGGTTTCGAAGATGCCGAACAAATTATGAATCATAACTTTTTTAAGCATATTAATTGGCAGGATGTAATTTCTCGAAAGCTAGAACCACCCTTTAAACCATCGTTAGTAAGTAACTTTAATTAACACGTTGATTGCCATATCGGGTTATGTCGTGGCACCGCGCCAAGTTATGTCGGCCGGCGCTTAGTAGGTGTTGTATCGCATCGAATAAGCGTGGCCTCTTCGCGACGTCTAACGATTTCGCTTTGGCAGTCAACGTGTTAATATAGAATAGTGGGACAGTAAATAAATGCATTTCGAAATATTTATAGAAAAGCGCCGATGATACGTCGCAATTTGACGAACAGTTTACGGCAACCGTACCGGTCGATTCTCCAGTTGAAAGTACATTAAGCGAATCTGCTAATATGATATTTCAAGTAAGTAACACGATATGCTTCTACGATAGTAAATCAACTACTTTGAACGGTAAAACAAAATACAATTGACCGTTTACAGGGTTTCACGTATGTAGCACCGAGCGTTCTGGAAGAGATGTACTCGCAACCAAGAGTTGTAAATGCTAGAAGTCCTCGCAAAGGTCTTCTATGTACAGGGTTCAGTGGAAGTCTTCATAGCTTATCGCCAAGATCACCCGACACCCATCTTCGTACATCGTCTCATTATAACCACCACAGGTACCGTTAACTTCGATATTTTATTTTAATCCCCCAACTATTTTATTTTTTGATTTCTAGGCATCACGTAGTAGGTTCACATAACGTGGAAGATACCGAAATGACAGATATAAGTCAACTGTCGAACCGTTTATAGTGATTCATAGACAGAAGTACGCGAGAAAACGCTGTTTTTCCATCTTAAATCTTGGAAAAATATTTGTAACATCATTTTCTGGCTTACTTATTTTTCTGTAGTACAACAGTCACATTTAGCAAATTTAACGTGATTTGCTTCTATATACATAGCAACAACTAATTCTAAACGCTAAGGAGAAGTTACGCTTGTAGAGCAGTGGTGCTACCGGCGTACAAATTTTACGCAGGCCTGTAACTGCCATAGCGTGACTAACGATTGTTTACGATGTAAAGAAGGAAAGTTATATATGTTTTCGTTGTGTAAATATACGTAGGTTTTTGATAACAGGTGCATTCTTTTGAAGAAAGACGCTGTACTGTTGAGAGGTGTAAGAGATATTTTTGATGACATGCTATCCCATCGTTTGCAACGAGTTATTCGATTTCTTTTAAATGTCTGACTCGTCGCCAATTACGAGTTCATCGTTAGTGTACAAAATTAGGCCAACGAAAATTGATTTGAGTGTACCTAAAGATTCGTTCCGAAAAAGAAGAAAGAATGTGCTGTATTTTCGAATTGTTTGCTCTATGAGAATTTATAGATCGTGCAATTCCTTCATTGTATCTCGAGTTAACCGAATGATTTTTAAACAAATATTTACGTACGTTCCAAAATCATTTGAACGTCTTTTACGATAAAGGATACATAGATCATGGTAATTTCTCAAGTATTGGACACGACTAGACTCGAAACTTGTTCTGCCACTAGTATAAAGTGTTGATTCCTTCAAAATAATAGAGAATACATAAAATCATAGCAGTGTAAAAAAAAAAAAGAAGAAAAACTGCATTGATCTATATTATAGCAGAATCGGAGGGGTATTATAAACGGACATATTTTGCTCATACTTAATTGTGATTTATCGAGCAGTAATGTCTTGTATATAAATTTTTTGGATAATTTTGTTTTTAGAGAAGAGGCAACGCGGTTAAATTGCATTCGTAACGCCTTAATATACTTAATGAATCGTCATTCCCTGATCACTAACCAATCCGATTCTACTCTAGATGTAATCATTGTGAAAGTGACAATTACACAACAGATTCAAACTGCCCAAGTGTTCACAGCTACCAGCTGGATAGTATTAACTTTTACATAGTAAAACGTGTACACACGCGTGTTAGAAGATAAGTATGTAAAAGTCTTGTTAATAGCTAACTGTATTATAAAAGTAAATTGTTGAGAGTGAGAAATTGATACTTTGTAAGATACATACGTACGTACATAATAATACGCATCTATAGGTAAACATTTTCAAAGATAGGAAATTACCCTCTTGCTTCTTTAGACAGAAAATGCAGTGAATGTTTCACTTCTATTACATTTTTCTATAATAAAATTATAATGTAAAGAAGTGAGTGCCACGTTTTCAAATATTATACGTATATGTATGTCTCTGCTGATTCGCGGTATATAAATATTTAAAGAATCGACTTGACTAGAGGCGAAAAGAGACGGGACAACCGATGAGAGGTCTCCCCCAAGTCGATTTTTTCACTTTGCTGAATCTTAGTAAACATATTTTGCTTCTTGGTATCTACAAGTAAAAGGAAACAGAAAAGCTTAACGCTTAATACAATTCAAATTTTACCAACATTAATCTATTAAGGTTACGTTAAGATATTTTAAGGTTCTTGTTGGCAATCTTACAAAACTGCATTATTTTCATGTATGTGATATTACAATAGTAGCACTATCTAAGTATTTATTAAAGAGTTACTGTTTTTTAACGGGACTCGTCAAAACAGAAATAATATCGACACTTGTTTAGTAATGATAATTTTAGACACGCATAATGAAATATCGTTGAATGTTGAGCCGTTTAAGAGCTTATCTATTTTAGCCATTTACAGTTGAAATAATACAGGATTGAAATAATATTTGTTTATCAAATTTTCTTCGAACGTCACCTCGTATAAAACACCCATCAGAAATTAATATTATGAAAAATGCACAGTTTATCAACGTTTTGCAGTAATTTTTGTTGTTTATTTGAGATACATTATATAGTTTAATAAGAATAAAACCGCTGTTCGTATTATATTGTACTTTCCATTATACGTATATAAAAGCTATATACGCGTATATCTTATTTTACTTAGTGTTCTGTGATTCTGTACGAATAGAAAACACGCGCAAGCATTCATGCATGCGTGCGGACATACCCACGTACATGTTACGAATAATCTAAATTTATTGTATACCTTAAATGTGTAAAAAACATAATTAATCTTTAGATCGTTTTGTTCTCTTTCTATCGCGCCTTTCACTATTTCTATCCTCGTCAAATTCTATGTTTTTTCTCTTCCTGTGGTTAACAAAATCTCTGTTTTTACTTTTTTTCTCATCCTTCCGATGACTCTTTTTGTATTTATCTTCCATTTTGTACTCGTATTCACGTCCCTCCCTCCGATTATTTATTTTACGCTTCTCCTTCTTTTTACGATGATCCGTAATTTCACTGTTTGAGATCTTACAATCTGTCTTTTCCTTCTTTTGTCGTTTCTTTTTCGATTCTTTCGACACATGGCCACTGTCAGTGGTACTGTCACCACTACTGCTACTACTAACAGTGTCGCTACTATTACTCTCCGTATCGCTATCTGTATCACTGCTACTCTTTTTGCGTTTTATTTTTTTGTGTTTCGACTTTCGTTTTTTCGTTTTCTTAGTCTTTTTTTCGAGTTGCTGTAATTTCCTGCAATCGATGTTTTTAGAAAAATTTAGTCTGTCCCTGCAAACGATTGTCACTGAAAATTTATACAAGGAAAATTATTTACCTTAATAACTTTTTCTTTTCTTTCTTGGACAGAGTTTTTAAAAACGTTATTTCTGATTGCTCCTCGTCATCAGAGACCATAAGATGTTCATGTTCCGGAACCCGTAAATGTTGTTGAGCATTGAGTGCTGATCTGCAAATAAATCGTTTATAAGACACCAAGAAAGACAGAGGGAAATTGTTCCGAGGGATAATATAATTTTAACTTACTTTTTAAGAGCTAAACCATCTTCTCTCATTTGTTGAACTAGAGTCAGAGCATCAGGAGCAGATGGAGTTTGCGAATTATTTGCCATTACTACACTCATTGCTTGACTATACAGAGGACACTCCTTATCTACAAGTAACATGTATTAATAAACACGATTTTAATGTAATATTTTATAATAATTATACAATTATTACAAACCTGTGTTTATATGTCCCCACTTATGACACTTGATACAACGTACGTTACGTACTTGAATACCAAATGGTTGATCTCTGATTTCACTGTCTCCTTTGCAATAACTTTCTCTAGGCGCGTTATACTTGCGTTGCCATTCAAATTTATACTCCGGCTCGTTGTCTTCTTTCTCTCGCTCTTTCTTTGCTCCAGGAGGAGGTTCGTACATGAAATTTACACTAAGTTTGTCTTTGCTTTCTTTGCTGAGTAATGCTCTGTAACAAACAGGGTAAAAGTTAGTGGAAACTGGGCTCCAAAATTCCGTTAAGGGAAATCATTTGACCGACTTGTTATTGTGAAGATCTTGTTCCTTTTCATATTGAACACGTAATTCCTCCTGCTTTTTCTTGTAAGCCTCTGCTTGCTGTTCAGCCATCCATACCTAATAAAAACACAGTCGGTAATTTAATCATTACTCGTACTATACATAACCTATATAAGAAGCTTTTACGACAAAATAAGAAGCTTACTCGTTTTAAGTTATCTCGAGATGCTGGATGGAAAAACTTCTTGCACATGTAATTATTAAATCCTTTTCCCATTTTGAATTACTAAATCGACACGTATCAGAGATGAATTAATATATCGTTACGCGTTTAACAAACAACACGTATAACAAATCTATAGAAATTCTGTGACGTTTCTACTTTTATCCCACCATTGCGTCTTTTTTTTTTTACTGTCATGGAAGGTTAGTACATCAACTTGCCAAATGTGTAAACATACGTTGTGAAATGTCAAAATAGACAAAGCGAGATACATCGTATAAAGAAACATCGATTAAACAGTGCACAATAAGTATTTAAATAATTACAAATTTTCGCTTTATATTCTTCAAAGTACATCGATCGCAAGAATCCAGCTATTTTGACGTTTAAAGTTAACCTTAAATACACGATGTAAAAATTGTGTACAGTTAACCTATCTTTAAACGTAAAGATTCGAAAGCATCGAAAAGTAAAACAGTTCCGTTTGTTTGTTCTTTAATCAAGAGCATCGAACGAAGAAAGCATCGCATAAATTTGATAAGATCGTCTTGAGCGGAAAATCGTAACAACGTTGTTTGACAACCATCTATTTAACAGTACAATTTCAAATGCAATGAAAATAAACGAGAAAAATATGGTAGCTTTCGCTACTTCGGCGACACCGGTAGATCGCGAGGGTTGGTTAAACAAACGCGGTGAACTGAATCGTGGATATCAAAGAAGGTGGTTCGTTCTCAAAGGAAATATATTATTTTACTTTGAGCGACGTGGCGATAAAGAGCCAGTGGGTATGATAGTCCTGGAAGGTTGTACCATCGAATTGACAGAGGACGAGGAACAATTTGGCTTTCAAATAGTATTCCACGGACCAAACAATAGAAACTATGCTCTCGCAGCGGAATCTCAAGTAAAAATAGTTTGTTAAATTTCATACTGTCGAATGCAATGTTTGGTTCACAGGCTGTACATATACTCTTGCAATAATTTTTAGGAATCCATGGAACAGTGGATGAAAGCTTTGGCATGCGCAAGTTACGATTACATGAAACTTATGGTGGCTGAGTTGCAAAGGCAGTTGGATGCCACGGAAGAAGAACCCGCGGTGGTTGTTCCTCCTCCACAATCGCCCAAAGCTCCACCGCGGCAGCGACATAATCCTTTCAATCGCCCGGAGTCTCATCATCGTTCGCAAAGCGTCAGATCTGCTCCTGGTAGAACAGAAAACGTTCCGAGAACAAAGATAACGTTTCGTGAATTGCATACTAAGTATGGTAGGAAAATTTTGGCTGACTTAAACGAATGGAGACACGCTAGAAAAAATGCAGAGGCTCCCTTGATTACTTTATAACAGTGTGACGCATGTAAATTGTAAATATTTCAATGGAAAATATAACTTGTACTTATGAAACGTTATTGGAATGTATTTTTCATTTTTTACAACAATGAGTTCAAGTTTACTAAGGCATTGTGTAATGAAGCGCACGATGTGTACTATTATACAACTTTGAGTTTTATTGTACAATAAGTATAAATAGAAAAGTTTACGAATATTGTTTTGTTTTAATAAAAACACTTAATACCAAAGATGTACATACGGTCTAGTCTAGGTACTACACGTTCAATGCATCCGATTCCCTTCTTTTATTAAATATTTTATTACAATGAATACCAATATCCAAGAGCAGGAATAATCGACTATTTAAATTTAAATACACCTTTCTTTCTGGCGTCACCAGGTAGATGCCTAGCACCCAACAAAAGTCGAGCTTTATCTTCTTCTTGCGGAGCAGACTCTTCCTGTGGACCTCTTGGCTTGATCTGTAATTTCTGTTTAATAGCTTGACTTAATATTACACGCCTAGAATCGCTTTTCATAGCCAGAAGGAGATCTAGCCATGTCCACGTAACATTATGATATTCTAACGTTGGTATTACTAGAGCAAAGTCGCGAACATCTTCCAGATTTTTCTCTTTATTTCCCTGTAACAACGCGAATAATTAGGAAGGTTTGCAATAAGGAGAACAATAATTTCAATACCTTTCTTTTCATCTAGAGATAGATTACCTTGTAAGAAACACGAACAGGTACTTCTGGTATTTTTATGTATATGAAAAGTTTATTTTTATCCGCTCTTTCTTTCATCTTTTCTACGTCATCTCTTCTTTCGATCGGTACGTAAAATGAGGAATCTCGTTGAGGCGCAGGAGGCTCTTCTATTCCATCCGGATCTCTCTCGGGAAAACAAAATTTGAGCATCGTATTGAAAAACTTCTTCGTTAAACCTAAATTAAATTTAAAATCACGATAAAATCACTCGACGAATTATAAACCGTTCAATGTTTGCAAGCGATCGAAACAGAATCTAAATTTACCTAGCGTTAAAGGGACCACATTGATCTCGAAATGTTCTTTAACGGATATTCCAGCAACCGGTGCCTTTTCCCTACAAAATACTCGAAGGGCTCTTTGCCTTTCAACGGGCATGTTACTTTGTAATTCTGTGGGCGTCAAAACTTCCGTGTAAATTTGATTTGGTAATAAATTGGTCATCTTAACGTATCCCAGCTCTAGGAGATGCTCGACGGAATCATCGGTTTTACTGGTTTTGGTGTACAGGAAATTGGTTAAAATAAGATCCGCGATACCCAACTGTCCATCCGCATCAGTCAACCTCCACTGGGCGTGCTTGAAACAAATTTCAGCCACTCTCGCAACCGCTGCTGGTTTATCTTTCAACGTAGTCGAAGCTGTGGCGGGGGCGGTGGTTTCTTTGTAGCAACTCAACATCACGTCGAGTTCTTCGGCCTTCGCGGATAATTTTTCCTTACATTCGAAAACTCTCGCCTCCAACCGTTCCATTTCTGCCAGCAATTCAGGACTGGACTCCTCTGCGAGAGCTTTCTGCACCAAATACGTTTCGCGTTCCAATCTTCTCAATTTCGCTACCAATCCCCGCACAGTGTTCTGCAGCTGTTGAATCGGTCGCTTTTGATCCTGCACGGAATGTAGTTGTAACTGAAATCTCATTCTCTGTAACCGTTCCGACGCCTCTTTTCTTCTCGGTTCGACGTAAAGCAACAAATTATTCACGATATCCAAAATCATAGCATACTGCAAAGAATTCGTGCAAACATCCAAGTCGTGATGCATCAACGTGAATGCGTCGGCAGCTGAAAGTTCTTTTCTCTCCCACAGGCTGACTTCTTCCCTCGGTGGCGGAGGGACTTGATCGATACACCCGACGTCCAATGCCTGGCCGTAACCAACGTAAAAGAATTCGCATTTGCACCTCGAAACGATACGTTGAAGTTGGTGTTGGGGCCCGCCACCGCCGCCAACGGTTTGACTCACGACACCTCCGACACTTTGTCCAGAACCTACCAATGCAGGTACGTCCGGTAGACCAGCTATCACTGTCGAATCTTTTTCCTTAGCGAAATCGAACGATTAATTTTACCGTCGATAGAGCTCGTACCTATCAATTTCCGTTTATTTATTACCTGTATATTGTCCAACGTCAGCCACATTATATTATCGTCGATATTCTCGTCGATGTTGGCGCTGACCGTCGCATAATACTGCATGCATTCCAACGAGCCGACCCACGTTGTCTTCGATACTAAAGTTCTCTCCTTCCATACCGGTTGGTGAATTCTCTGCAATATTTCAGCTTTGGCTGCGGACAGTATCACGTAACCCCGTGTCTCGATACCTTTCAATAATACCTGACTGTTTACCAAGGCAACTGAAAGAGACGATACACGATTACAATTATTTTCGTTCGTTTTTCTTGGAACGTTACATAAAAAGTTAGAAGCTTAACCGTAAGCTTAATCGTACTCAGCCAATTTTTGTGCAAAACGTCGTCCTGGTGACAAGCCGCCAGTCCTCGTAGTTGTTGACCTCTGGTTTGTACCGAGAGATCGTCGCTGAACGCGACTGGTTTGTTCGCAGCTTCGGCGATCAATCTCTGGAGCATCCCGACCGCCTCTCCCTGTTGCGGTTTCGTCGCGGAAGACGAGGTGATCTGCGTCGGTACGATTTTCGGCTCGACGGATCTCGTGCGATTCTTGTGCGAAGTCGACGAATTTTCTCTGTGAAAGCCCTTCAGCGCAGCGGTCGAAAGATTCTTTTTCAGCTGTTGAGTCTTTATGAAGGAATCGAAGAGTGCGAAAGCGACGTCTCTGTTCGTCTTCGTCCAAGCTCCTTTCAAATCGTGAACGACGAGCCTGTGCGTGGGAGTGTCTCCTCCGCTCACTCCTGTCACCATCGCCTCTCTGCCATAACTGACGCGCGCCACGCTCAAGCAATAACACTTCTCGACCGGTTGTCGCAGCGACGCGCTCTCCTTGTCCTCTTGGAGAGCGCTCTTCAGCCAAATCTCCGCGTCGCTGAGCTCGCAGTTCATGTAAACCACCGACCACTCGGCTCGCGGCCGGTGTATCAAACCGTCGTCGATCGGATGCAACGACAAATTGTGTTCGGAGCTACACGCCACCCTCCCGCCAGTTACCTCGAATCCGCGTTGCATCGCGAACGACATCCAATAGCTAACGTGAAATCGATGGAAAGCCAAAGTCAGCCTGACTTTTCTGTAATGTCGACTGAGTTGTTTCTTTCGGGGTCTGATGTTCTTGAAGAGCGGCCCTTTCCTCGTCGGCCTCGTCGCGCCTGACAAGATGAACTTTAGGTTCTCGAACCATCTCAAAGTGCTCCCATAAAGTAACGCTGTTGGCGCGCTGGTAAGCGCCGGAGACCCGGAGATCGGCTTCGTCTCGAGCGAAAGGCTGACGTTCAAGTTCTGCGAACGGAACGCTCTGAACGAATCGTGCTCTTGATTGCTCGAGTACTCCGGCAGTCGATCGGCAGCGCAAGGTATCGCGGTATGATGGTCCCTGGGGTCGCCCAAGCAAACCCAAGCCAGCTTCATACTCAGCCGAACGTTCGGTAAATGGAGCAACCTACAATCGTCGTATTTGCTCGCCGTGCGAACGTAAACGTCCAAGTCTCCTTTCACGATGATCTTTCCCTGCGTCCAATCGAGCTCTAGTCCCGTCCACGTCAGTTCCATCTCTTCCGTGGTATTGTACGGATCCAGTGAACCGTGCAACAACACCGTCAACTGTTTCACGCAGAGCGTTATTCTACCGTGAAAAGATAAACGCATTTTGTCCCAGAATGGCAATGGAGGGCTCGGGTCCCGCGACGGATGAAGTATCTTTTCGAAGCTGAGATTGCACTGGGCTATCACGGGCTCCCAGCACGGACCGAACGCGTAACGAAATTTATCGATGTCCCAATTGAGATCGTGATAGTACTTTAAGGACGTCATTCCTCTTTCTACGACGATGTCCTCCCAAGGCGCACCGATCTCGATTCTCACAGTGCGCCTGGCTCTCGGAGGTGCCAGGGCCTCCGCGCCAGCTAGCCTACCCCACACGCTCAAACTCTCGACCAACAGCAACGGCTGAGGGAAATCTCGTAGCTGAAGTTTCCATTCGGCGCACTTCAAGCTTATTCCTCTGACCCAGAGCGCGCTGAACTCGAGGCCGTCCTCGGGCCAGGGCGTCTCCGCGTCCATTTCCCTGATGGCTTTCGTCGCGTTCTCCGTACCGTTAATCGACGGATCAGCCAAGATCAGTATCTCGAGGTCTAACATGGACCACGCGAACAGTCGCGTTCTCGCTGGCCCGGCGCGTTGCATTTGCTTCCATCTTTGAACGTAGATCTCGGCGTTCTTTTTATTCAAACTGGCGTAAAGTTCCTCGACTTTATCCTGGGGCAATAATAAATGAGTACGGCAGAGCACTTGTACTTTAGCATCGAGCATCGCCTGGCGCTTCAAGCTCTCTTTATACTCGTCCTCCAAAAGCTCGTAATTATCCCGCAATCGTACTTCGAACGGGTCGTCGCTCACTTCGAACACCCACTCTTTTATCTGGAATTACGTATTTATTCATTACACGGACCTCACCGTTTCGCTCAGCGCTCGGCTAACAGAACTTACCTTTACGATCAAATCGCGCGGTAAACGTAGATTCCTGGTGCTCGAAGAAGAATGAATCTCCTTCAACCATTTCCTTATACTGAACAATTCATTCTGAATCGCGTCGGTGAACTGATGCTCGTATGGAAAGCAAGCCTTTACCGATTCGATATTGAGCGCCCAAGTGTCGTTCCAATCCAGAACGAAACCCTCGCTACTCTGTCTTTCTATCCGTACTTCCGCGTTATCCGATACTTTAACAAGCTCGAAACCTTCTATCATAATTATGTCGGCCATGTCTAACGTAGCGCGAACATAATTCAACCTCCATTCTCCTTGCGACCAACGCAATTGATCCGACGAAAGTTCTAGGAAGTGTTTAGGAGATATATCTATAGACAGGCTGATACCGCCGGTAGCCAGTATGTCCAACACCCGTTTCGGCTTTTCGACTCTTCCGTCTGTAAACGAAATTTGGATTAGTTCGATTAGTCTCATTCGAGGACTGTAGACGCAGACGTACTTTGAACGTCGATCGAAGACGTGTCTCGACTTATAATGGATCTGAAGTCTACAGACTCCAGCCAGAGTTGCAAAAGTCGGAGATGTAAATTAGGACTCCAAGCCAAATTAGTTCCATCCAGACTGATGTTTATAGTTTCAGAACTGACAGCACCTTTGCATTTTTTTATAGCTAAGAAGGGGTGAACCAATGCTTGTGCATGTTGACAGGTGATCGGCTCGTTTTTATTCAAAGTTATCGCGCTCACGCCTTCCGCCACGGCCACTAGCCGTTTCGCGTTGTGCTCTAAATTTGCAGTGTCCAAACGTGTCATAACGGATACTGTAAATGAACAGAAACATCACGTGGAGATCCGTCGCTACCGATGAACTTATACAGTGACAGATGCGCGTATACGTACGATTATTTTCTGCGATAAAGAATAAATTACAATTCGTAATTTTGAGATTCAATTGAATGATATTATCCGGATCGCTAGTCTTTTTTGTTGTTTCGGTTCTTCTGTACCTTTGAGTGCATCTGCGGAATAGTTAAACATAGTTATTGGAAGTATCGAGCTACGATTGGAATATTTATTTCCCCTGATCGCGTGACTTACTTATACGCTTCTTCGAGAAATCTGGCAAGTTCCAAACTCCATTCGGTTACGAGAGCATCCACCGCGATCCCTATGGCATTGGTACGCGTTGTAGCTAATAATACCCCGATAGACAGAGGTGTTCCCCATCGATGAGACGTTTCCTCGGTAACGGTACTGGAACCGTTTAAAGTACAATATAAGGATTCCACAACCAATTCCGTATTCCAACCATCGATCGTGTCTATCGAATTAAACGACTGATATTATTATTTTCATTTAAATTGAGAAACTTGACATACAGATACATCAGACCTGTACCTGTAGGTGTGTTTAGAGAAAATTTCATACGAGCTACCCCGCATGAAACTTCATCGACATCCAACAACTTGACGCTTAGGGACGAATCGTAAAATTCGGTGTTCACTCTTACGTCTAACCAAGGTAATTTATTCTTTAATGTTATGCTACCGACAGGCTCTGAAATTTCGTGATCGGTGCTGCATAATATTGTCTCCCAATCTTTATGATCGTAAATGATCGAAAGTGTATTGATTTGCGTAGCAATTTGTAAAACGTTTTGTTCCACCTGTAGGCAAAATTATGAAAATCAATCCGATTAACAATGGAACGCGTATCGCAGTAATGCAGTTTGTTACCTTTGAATTTATTAATAACGATCGTAACGTCAAAATAGGAAGTTTGCTACGAACAGACAGCCCATCCAAATTTAAAGTAAGATTTAACTGCAAGCCACACGGTTGGAATTTCGTGTTAATTTGAAGGCCCTTCATCGTACCTTCCAAACCAAGTACCATCCCATCTTCTCTACCCGTGATTATCGATGTATTACCTACTTTCAGCATGAAATCCTAAACATTTACAGCTTGTGTTTAATTACATTAATAAAATCTATATTTTCTTTAATTGAGCGCCAGAAAATTTTACCTTTGGTATAACTGGTGCTAAGCGAGCCAATAAATCGTTGGAAGTATTGACATCCGCATCGGAATACGAAGATGTAGCGCTTAACGAACTTCTGTCTTTGAAGAAGCTAATTAGACCTGCTCCTCCAGAACCCTCTGTCTGCGTTATTCCGATGTACAATTTCTATAAATTAGATCCTGCTTGATTCCAATTTATTTCCATTTCAAGGGACAGTTGTTCAGGATCATCCGTTAAGTGCGCTAAACACAAATAGCTACCGTTCAAAGCATTGAGCTAAATTCTTAGATCGCCGTATAAATGTCGTAAAACTCTATGCCTTTTGCAATTTGCGCATAAAAACGATTAAGCTGATACAGAACATGCGTACACCATAAGTAAGTATGTTCTTACCTCCACAGACAGTTCTCCTTGTGCTTTCAAAGTAGCTTCGGCTGTACTAGCGAAGGATATTTGCAAAAGACAGGCATCCGACGCGTGGCGTAACAACTTCATGGCGCCACCAATAACAGATGCGGACGCGAGAAGAGTACGGGCTCCGTGAACAACGCTGCCATCCAAAGTGAGACTCTCTGCGCTTCCATTAGCGAGCCAACCGTTACCCAAGACCAGAAGATTTAAATTCTCTACGTGCACAGCCATAAACTAAAAAATTTTAGAATGGTCTTAATTAATATAAATTAAAAGATTAAAAACAAACACATTTTTCATAGCGGATTATATACCTGCACAAATGTTATGATTATGGATGGAATTTTCTTATTCCTAAAATCCATCGGTTCTTTGGGTTTCTTTACAATGCACGGGACTTTAATCGGAACATCCTTGTTAACTCTAACATCTTTCATGATCACCGCCAAGAGTTTTGCTACGTCGCTGCTAAACAAACTGCTACGTATACTAACTTCCTCGACTTGCTGAAATCAGTTTGTTCGATTAGAAGTATTTCGATAATTGTAAAAAATTCTTAAAGAACGATATCTAGTTACAACTTACCAACGTGAAACCATTTTTCGAAACGTTTACGTCCCGAAGTATAAAATACGGTAGCGAAATGTGCCCAACTCGTAGATAAATTTTGTATCGTCTCTTTACCAGCCATGCCACGAGTCTTGGTATCACCCTGAGAAACAAATTTTGTAAGATACTGCATTTTCAATTATAGAAACTGATTTCATCCAACTGTTAACCTTACCAGGTGAAAATGCAGTAGAGAACAAAACAGATCGTACAAAAGACGATTAACCCAGTCATTTTTACGAGTTACATAGCGACGTCAGAATTTTCATTAAAACGATCGAGCGACTGAATTAAGCAGCAACAACAGCTAAATCGCAAGGATGAGCATTGGTGAAATATGACAGCTAACGAAATAACTATTTCTATATATATATATAGTTTTTCCTTCGAGCACGTCGATGTATCGATTTTACATTTTCGATACTTTCTCAAGGAACACGAATGTTTTCGACCATATTTAACAGTGACACGAAACGATTCGCGATTTACATAAGTTACAAAAGGTCCTAGTTAACTATAGCAATCGTTAAACGTTAAATGCGTTTCTAGTCATCTAATAAAAAGAAGCATATTATGTTAATCGTGCCGGAGCTCGCTAAAATTAAATAAAACCTCCAAATTAACCTACAAATTGGATGCAAGTGTAAGGTTAGTAAACACATTTTTCTCTGTAAAATAGTGAGTTTTTAGATCGAAACGATCGCAATATGTAACACGATGCGATACACAACTTTCAATTAAATATCGACGACTGGTTCGCGAGCAAATTAATTTTCGAAACAAATCGAGCAACTGTTCTCATACCAAAATACAAATTATTTTCACCACATGTTTGGGTAAAAGATCTTTACTCGGCGTTCAACAGGTTACAAGTAAAATGTAATAATAGTAATGTCAGTCTTCCTAACGAAGACGTTGTTAATATTTGAACTGTAATTGCATTTGAAACGAAGTCGTGTCGTACGCAGATACAGAGTTCGTCGTGTTGTAAATTGTTGTAAATTGCAAAATAGGTGAAGGACAATAGAGTTTATGCAGGGTGTCCCAGAAATGTTGGAGGTCTTTGAAATAGCTGGTTCGGGAGGTGATTTGAAACAACTTTTTCCTTAGCCAAAATGTTGTCCGAGGCTTCGTTGAGGAGATATTAACGGAAAACACTGACCAATCAGCGGGCGCTCCATTGGCATACTCGCGCTCTGATTGGTCGAGGTTTTCTGTTAATATCGCCTTAACGAAGCCTTGGATAAAATTTTCGCTAAGAAAAAAGTTGTTTCAAATCACCCCCCGGACCACCCTCTTCAAGAACTTCCAACAATTTTGGGACACCCTGTATATACTTCAGAAATACTTCAGAATAAAGGTCTGTTTACACATATCCGTAACGTGTCAGTTCCGTATCCGTACCGTATCAATAACGTCACGGAGCGGTGTCGGACGATATGTGTAAATAGACCTTAACGTATTTAAATTTCGCGGATCTTTTCACTTATCCTCGGAAAGAAACGATATGATCTACAATCACGATCGAGTATTATCCGACCACCTGTAAAATTTACAATATAAAGTTGCTAGCATTGGATGAAGCAACAGTTCTCAAACTTTGTTCACTCGCGACGCCTTTCGCGACACGCAATTATTAATGATCACGAGTTTTACAAAATCTATACTCCGAATTCAACCTTCGCGTATAATGCAGTAACTTCTGGAACTGGAACGTTACTCGACGGAAAAAATAATTTACGTAAACAACTTGATGTCGATTAATTTACTGTTTAATTTCTTATTAATTTTCTTCGTTTTAGTACTTCAAATATATTTTCATATCGAAGACATATTGGAGATTATATTTTCTTGTCTTCTTTATTTCGTTACAAAAATCGGGGCATCCCTAATCGGACGTACGGATTTCGCCAGATTTTGATTTTGCCAGAAAATATGACGAGAGTAGGGGTCGTGGAAGAAAAAGGACGAGGTGCGCTGGAGGCGAGAGAAGAGCGATCGGTGCGAAAGGAAAGCAATTGTTACTGCTTTTATTATTGCTATCGCGATATCGCATTCATAGAAAATCCAACGCGTATTTTCGGGATCGTTTACGCGACTACGTTGCCATGCGAGTATCGATTCGACGAACTGGTTCGTAAGTCGCGAGGCGCGTATTTCGTCGTATGGGACACTAAACCGAGTTCTCCCGAGGATGCTCGAGGACAATCGCGATTCGCAACGCCGCGACGAGTGTGCCGACAAGTGGTCCCGTAGAAGTGTCTATGGACGAATCGATGGACGTTTTGATCGTGGAAAAGTGGTGAAAACGGGATAGCCGAAGAGGAACCACGGTGGATCGGGGATAAAGGAGACAAGGCAGGGATGGGAGGCGCGAAGAGAACGAAAGTTTTAAGAACTGGAAGAAAGACGTCAACCGGAAGGAGGTGACAGGTTGCCGAGGAGAAGCGATCACGGGGAATTGGCAGCGAATGGGAGGCGAAAGGACGGCTCGTTATGCGAAACGAAGCCACCAGCGACATCGTATCGAGATGGTGCTCGGGTCAGAACGCGTTCGTGACACCGGAACGCAGAAAGTTTAGACGCGTGCACGGACTTCAGCTACCGCTTCATCCCCAACAAGTGATCGGTTGGATCGTTATTTTGGTTATAGCGATAAACACGTTTGCCGTCTTAACGCCGCTCCTCGAGCCGAGTCTGCGTCCAGTCCTCTCGATCTCCATAGCAGCGATCTTCGCTACGCATCTTTGCTCCCACCTGATCGTGCTCCTGCTGGATCCGGCGGATCCCCAAGTCAGGTCTCAGCCGGCGAACAAAGTCCTGCCGGAATTCGACAGGTCGAAGCACGCGCGTGTCATCGAGAACGGCCGATGCCACCTCTGCAATATAACCACAGAGAGCAAGAGGACCAAGCACTGTTCGATCTGCAACAAATGCGTGGCGCGATTCGATCATCATTGCAAGTGGCTCAACAACTGCATCGGCGGTAGAAACTATTTAGCCTTTTTAGTTTGCCTAATTTCCGCGATCCTGGCGAGCCTGTCCGTCGCCGGTCTCTCCGCGACGGAATTGTTGCTGTCGTTGGTCTCCGGTAGGACGGTAAACGCCAGCATGGAGAACGCCACGGGTCCTGGCCTGTCAATCATCCCCGTCTCGGACACCGGCTCTATTATCCTGATCTCCGCGATAGGAATCCTCTCGGCGATCGCGGCGATCCTCCTGATTCATTTGTGCTTCTTTCACGGATACATCGCCTGTCTCGGTTTGACCACGTACGAGTACGTAAGGAACAAGCGAGAAAGAAACACCGTTACCGCAGCCGTCGCAGCAGCCGCCGCCGCTGCCGCAACCGCTACCGCTGCCGCCGCAGCTGCGACCGCCGCTGCTGCCAATGCTGCCAACTCCGTGGACGCTACCGGGAACCCAGCGACGGTCACAGGTAAGCGACTAAAGGTCTATTTACACATATCCGTAATGTGTCAGTTCCGTATTCGTTCAGTTCCGTAATGTTCCATCAATGTCAGTGATTTTAAATATTCTTCTGTTGTTTTTGAGTGGGCATGTTCACACACGTCCAACACCACTCTGTGACGTTGCTAATATGGTATGGATACGAAACTAACACGTTACGGATATGTGTAAATAGACCTTTATTCTGAAGTATTTCTGAAGTATATAAAGGATGTCGCAAAATTGTTGGAAGTCCTTGGACAGGGTGGTCCGGGGGGTGATTTGAAACAACTTTTTCCTTAGCGAAAATGTTGTCCGAGGCTTCGATAAGGAGATATTAACAAAAAACCTCGACCAATCAGAGCGCGAGTATGCCGATGAAGCCCCCGCGGTAGCGAAGGCTATGCGCTAAGCGGCCGCGTGTTACTCGCGCTCTGATTGGTCGGGGTTTTCTGTTAATATCTTTTCAACGAAGTCTCGGACAACATTTTCGCTAAGGAAAAAGTTGTTTCAAATCACCCCCGGGACCACTTTCAACACATCTTTCAAGGTGTTACAACATTTTTGGGATACGTTACTGCCAACGATCATTCTGGCCGCGCATGCGCGAAACAACGCGTCCCAGTTGGCATCACTGAACATGTCCATACCAAAAGTGAGGCGACGCTAATGCGCATGAATCGATTTCGAAAAGTATAGCAAAAATTCCATCTCGATGGCAGGCATGTGTCGACTCAGTCATAACCTATTCTAATACATGCTAATAATGCTACGGTATTTGTTCGAAAACAACTAAATTATATTATATAGTTATAAAGTTACAAATGCTGTTAAATACACCAAAACATGTGTGCAATGATAACAAATTTACGGGGGAAAGTATCAGTGCATTTGTAAGTATACAATACATACATAAATAAAATGTTAAAAATAGTAAATAATTAACTTCGTTGTCTATTAACACGTAAATAATAAATTTCGACCGCGTAATACTGAAACAGCGTTAAGCGGGGTCTTACTGTACGACTTATCGTCCCTACCATTTTTCCAATTTTTTCAATTTTCCAAAATGTTGTCTGACTAAACCGTTGGTAACGTTTCAGAGTCAACAGCCGGACTCAACGGATTCCGTGGATTCATGTCCAGCCGCAGAACGTCGTCCTTTCGAATCAATACCGAGTCGTGTTCGAGTCGGATAGACCTCGAAGGGGAGTCGAACGGAGTAGGAACGGAGACCCGATTCTGTCGGCGAGACGACCAACGGAGCAATTTTCGCCTCTGCTTCTCGTACGAGCTCCAGTCGACCGCAAACGAAACTTCCATAGAGTTCTCGTCGCGGATACCGAGCGACACGCGTCCCGACCAATCGACGATCGTGTTCCGGGACTCAGTGGGCGTCGTCGGCTCCTCGACGCCCTCCCCGGTTTCTTGTTGTTTCGCCGCTGCCAATTCGATAGCCGTGCGATGCCGTTCGGCGAGCAAAACGGACAAGTCAAAGAAACGAGCGAGCGCTAGCAAGGACTCGCTCGGCTCGTCGCACGTTCCGAGCAATTCTTGCGAAACCGTGGAAAGGATAGGGAAGTTTCTGCGTACGTATCTGCGTAGGAGCGGTCGTCGACGGTCGTCGAATGCGAACGGCGTTCGCTCGTCGAAGAACAAAGTGGTTCCCAGCGGTGATTCGACTTTGCCCGAGGTCAAGCTGGAGGACACCGTGCCTGACGCTGTTCTCGCTCTCGGAAAAGAATACGAGGCGTCCGTTCCGCGTCCACCCAGCAAACTTCCTCCGCTGCGTTCGATAACCGGCCATTCTTGCGAGCAGCTGGCGATTCAGACGCGAAGAGCGGTGGGTCCTTCGACGACGAGGAGACCAGCGGCTCATATCTACACCCGTCCACGGCGGACCTCCTCCTTCCGAAAGAGGCCAAGACTGAAGGCAAATTCGCGCGTTACCCAGTCCATACAACTCTCTCCCATTTTGGAGTCGGATCTGTCGAAACCCGCGTCGCCGCGGTCGTCGTGCTCTCTCCTCTCGCTACGCTCTCCCGGTTCCCCTCGGTCGACCCGTATCGCGCGTTCCTCGTCTCCTCGATTCGTTCCGGCATCGTCGGGAATGTGATTTCCATCGCGGCGATACCGCTACTATTTTTTCGCATCTCGTCCCTCGAGCCTCTCGCCCATCGAAAAGCTTGAACTTTCGAAATTCGCGGATACGAAACTTTGCCGACCGCTCGGTGCGTTTCTGAAGCGAACTGTTCGACGAGGAAGAGTGCTCGCGTACCGAGCGTTTTCTTTGCACGTATTTCGCTGCGAATATTGTAAACGAGATGTAGTCCAGTCAGGTAAGAGAACACAGCGAAATTGATTTCCGTGATTTCGAGACTCGGCACGCGACTGACTTTAGAGACTGGGACACAGGATATACTTTCGAAAAGAAAAATCGCAAAAGTTACGTGGGACACTGTGCATGCCATGTTTCGAAACACCGGGTATCGATTTCGCTAGTTCGTGAAGTGTATTTTATGCGAATTGTGTACGCGAGTATTAGCTTGCGAGTTCTCGTGCCACTCACGGTCTCCAATTTCTTTCGCAGATGACATCGGTTACAGAGGAATCGTTCGCGACCGACCAGGTCGTCGGTCCTGGTTCTCGAGAGGCGAACGATAATATCTGGGAAAACGTGTTGGGTTCTCCGCGATACATAGTCGCGCCGATGGTCGACGCGAGCGAGTTAGCCTGGAGGCTGCTGAGTCGACGCCACGGAGCGCAACTTTGTTATACGCCGATGCTTCACTCGTCGGTTTTCTGCAGAGATCCCAAGTATCGGCGAGAAGCGTGCGCTAGCACCGCCGAAGACAGACCGCTGATCATTCAGGTATGAATCTGTTTGCCATTCCTCGCTCTCTTCATCCCGTATTGACGCGGGTCTGTCTGTTATAGTTTTGCGGCAACGATCCGAACACTTTACTGGAAGCGTCACTTTTGGCCGAGCCGTACTGCGACGCGATAGACATAAATATAGGTTGCCCTCAAGCTATCGCCAAACGCGGACGCTACGGTGCTTTTCTTCAAGACGACTGGGACTTGCTTCGACGAATCGGTTCGTACGATCCGTCATCGGTGAAAGTTCCGTAACATCGTTGTCCTTTACAATGAAACGTTACAGTTAGCACCTTGAGCAAGAAACTCCGTGTACCTGTCACTTGCAAATTACGAGTATTCGCGGAAATCGAAAAGACCGTGCAGTATGCTCGGATGCTCGAGAGCGCTGGGGCACGACTGCTTACTGTGCATGGACGAACCCGGGAACAGAAGGGTCGGTTAACCGGCGTGGCGTCTTGGGAGCACATCGAAGCAGTTAGGTATAAATTACTTACTAAATGGCTACTTTACGTAGAGCTCGTAGCTCAAAACTAGACTACGGATTTTTATGCATTTATAGGAAATTTGAATGTGAAATTTTTCTCTCGTTTACGATTTCTTCTTACGAACACGCTAGGCAAGCCGTCGCGATTCCAGTATTCGCCAACGGTAATATACAATGTCTGCGAGACGTCGAGAGATGCATAGAGGAAACCGGTGCGTGCGGTGTAATGTCGGCCGAAGGTAATCTTTACAATCCTTACATATTCGAGGGACGTCATCCGCCAAGCTGGGAGCCAGCGCTCGAATATTTAGATTTGGTGGAACGGTATCCAGCTCCGGCCTCTTACATTCGTGGCCATCTCTTCAAACTGTTTCAACACATGTACGTATCGTTGACTCGATGTACCCATTGCTCGGTATCTATTCCGCGTCTCTTTTTCGCTAATCGTTGCTCGTGAACGCTATCGCAAATTGTACATTTAATTACACGTTCAACGTTCTTTTAACTGGAGAGTAGACTTTGTTTAGCAGAGAATAAAGAAGAGAGGGAAAATCTGGCCAGAAACTCTACCATGGAATCGTTCAGAAGCGTCGTGTACTCTTTGAGAGATCGATATCTACCGTATCACGAAGGACGCCAGACGTGGCGAGAAGAAACCACCGGTCTGTATACGACTCGTGTTCCTTATATACTTATCGAGTTACGAAACAGTATCGCATACTGTTCTTCTTTCTCTTCCCCTTCGTGATCGTCGTTGTTCGAATATTATATTCGTGTCTTTATATTCGTTTCAGACTATAACTTGAAATTACCACCGTGGTTGTGTCAACCGTACGTACGGAGTCCTCCCGAAGAGCACGAGCAACGAATAGAAACGGAAAAGATCGAAACGGTTAGTTACGTTTTTATGTATTCGCCACGTCGCCATTCGTCTCTAATATTCGCACGATCGCGCAGGGAAACGTGAATGTGAAGAAAAAATTCACGGACGAGGATGGAAACGAGGTATCGCGGAAACGTTTGAAGAAGCTTAGACGAATCGCGCGTCGTCCCAATAGGCCAGCCGTTATCGTTAAAAGAGGATCCGACTTGTGCTACAACTGTCCCAATCCAGTGGTTTGTAGAAATTACTTCGAAAAATTCAATGTTCAGCGTTTGCGGTTAAATACAAATATAGTTTTTGTATTCGTATGCTATCCTTCTAGGGTCTCAAATGTGTTCACAAACTGTGCCGACAGTGCTGTCGAAACAAGTGTTTCGTGGAAAATCTAGATTGCATCGGACATAGAAATTTAACTAAAACAAGACGACAAATGGCGATCGAATTCGCTGCGAAACGAAAAGCTATCGACGATACGATATGACTTTGTAAATAATTTTAATAAACATGTGGATATGTACGTATACGCAAATCATTGCTTTTCTATTCAACACATCTCCATCGGGGAACTCTAACCTGATCGAGCATATTACGTGATATAATAATGATGCAAAACACGAGTTAGATATCCTAAGCAATCGTGATAAATAGCTATTATTATTTACATGTACACGATTTTATAAAATACTTTGTCGGTAAATGTCTTACTGACTCGTATTAGCGTACCGTGTCAAACGGTACAATATCGTAACAATTTGTACTATTACATTTAACTGTGAGTTCGAACGGAGCACTTTGTTTAAACAGTCGAAGGAGTCAATGTGATGAATCTCGTCAGAACAGAATATATGCTATCCTGTTTTTCTTCATAGGTTACCGTGTCTTTCTGCTTCTTCTCGTTAAACCAGTATTTTTTATTGACGAGCATAAGTATCATGAGTACGGGTAGATGTATGAGCGAAAAGCGAAAGAGTTTCCGTGAACTTCCGCTATCCGAGTGCTGATAAAACTTCCAAGCTGGAAAAAAAAACAGACGTTAGACGACATCGATTTTCTAATCTTATCGACGGTTCTTTCTTTTTTTTTACGTACCAAGGTAAAGAAAATACGTGTTGAGCGGTGTCGACGCTAGAGCAAACCACCAATTTGTTACGTTTAGGACGGGTGCCAAATAGCAGAGACCCGTTAACAAAACAGTGTAACGTAATGCCGTTTTGCGACAAAGATTCGGATCCGTGACTGCCATCATTCTATAACCAGCACGCGAATAATCTGGTCTTAAATTCCATGATAAAGCATTAAAGTGTGGAAACTGCCATGCATATAACAGACCAGACATGATCCAAGCACCAGGAGACATTATGTCGCCGACGCAAGCTGCCCAACCCATTAACGGTGGTATGGCACCGACTAAAGAGAAACGATTACAAACTCGAGTTATTTTTATCAAAAATATTCGAATTTATCGGTAGAGGTAACGACGATATATTTACCAATAGAACCCACCCATGTGTTTAGAATACTCATTCGTTTCATAGGAGTATAAATAAGGGTGTAAAGAATTAAGTTAGACACGCCCAGAATTGCTGTCAGGCCGTTAACTTCGCTAACGAGTAACGATACTCCGCTGATACCAGACATTGCTGCAAAAATAATTGCATGCGCTGGCCTAACCAAAAGCAAAAAAAAAATATAATTTTTATGCAACTCGATCGTCGCAATTTTTAAGCATAAAAAGAATATCGTACTTACGTCAAGTGGCCTCTGACTAAGACTCTATTTTTCGTTCTTGACATTTGCGCGTCAAAAGGAACTTCAAAAAACTGATTGATACTATTCGCTGTTGCGGAAAGCATTCCAGTTCCTGCGGCACATGCCAAGAAGGTGGATGTATCGAATGGACCAGGAGCTAGCGAGTATCCAGCCATAGTTGTTATAACCACTAGTGCTGTGTTAAATCGTTATTTTGTTGTATCTATTGATATTAAACTGTAAATTACAGTTGCAAAGAGAAAGTAGGTTTCCTTACATGTTAATCTTATTTTGGACAACATGAGACAGTGTTTCTGGAAATTATCAGTGTCCACTTCCAAAGCCTTCCATTCTGGCTCGTCGTTCGAGCGTACATCTTTCCGAACATTGTGTATTGTGCCTTTGGGAGAGACATTTTTTCGACGTTCAGAAGATGATCGATCAGAGGAAGTTGTTTGAGTTTGTACATTTTTTGCAGCTGACAAGCAACAGTGGCTTGGCGAAGAAGAGAATTTCTTTATGTTTGACGTAACCTTTGCGGAGTACTGTAATAAATTGCAATTTAATAATAACGTAAAAACTTCAAAATAACCTATAAAATTGTACGTACCGCTGTCGAGGGAAGTTTGAACCACGGGGATAAACATGACACGTTCCGGGAGATTCTGATCGAGCAGAGAACGAATACCATGATAACAATACGTTGTATAATGGTTAATGATTCGTTTTTCCTATCCTAAAATCAACGAAAGCTCTTTACCGTCCAGTTTCCGATTAGAATTTCACCTAACCGGTGAAAGACGATTCGGATACCTCATAGTTTCTTTGATAATGTATACGAAATATTACACTTACATATCGATAAATGTTAGCTCTTTCAATTTTTATTTAGCATTACGTAATGAAAGTTTATGGAAACGCGCTGTGCGTTAGAAATTTCAGGACATTTCACCACACTATCAGAGTCTGCGTTCATCTGCGTTGTGTTCGCATACTTTACCTCGAAAGCATTGTTAATCGAAGACACTACCGATAACAATGATAAGAATACATTAGGTACGTGAATACAAAACTACGGTCAAACATCATCTCAAGATAGTGCCCTCATCAACCTACGTTTATGACAGTGAAATGAGTGAAACTTCCTTGAAGGGATTTTTCGTTTCCACAAGTCTATAAGATGATCTTATAAGAACTCGGTTTAGCGAAAAAAAATTAATTAATGTATTAATTTATTCGAAAAAGATTCCTAAACGACTCGGTAATACTTGCAAATGCTTCTAATGAAATTTAATTTAATAAAATTAAAAGAAATTCAAATTTCCCGCGAGGAATTGGTGTTGCCGCCTAACGCCGAACATAGGAATATTTTCGAAGTATGGTCAACGCCTCTATCGGGAAAACGCCCAAGTTTGTCGTCGAATAGTTCAAGCAGTCACCGCTAGATGGCGCGTTGTAGATGGTAATTACCGACATGATGGTAACTTACCGATGGATACCGGTAGATTACCACGAAAAAGCGCCATCTAGCGGTGAAAAAAGAAACTATTCGACGACAAACTTGAGCGTTTTCTCGATAGAGGCGCTGTGATCATACTCCGAAAATATTCCTATGTTCGCCGTTAGGCGGCGACACCAATTCTCCGCGGGAAATTTGAATTTCTTCTTATATAATTAAAGTTTATTAAAAGCATTTGTCGATACTATCGAGTTTATTATTAATAAATTTATTTTTCATTAACGAACCTGTCCCGGCTTCGTCTGGAACCACTTTTGAACTTTCTACTAAATGTTATTTTTTTAACAGTTTTTATAAAGAGGACGGATATATCCACTGGCAACACTCTTCCATGTTTAGAAATCGT
Source organism: Hylaeus anthracinus (assembly GCF_026225885.1). Classification (NCBI taxonomy): domain Eukaryota; kingdom Metazoa; phylum Arthropoda; class Insecta; order Hymenoptera; family Colletidae; genus Hylaeus; species Hylaeus anthracinus. Next base: position 14,114,972 of record NW_026535289.1, read on the forward strand.
ATTTAAATCTCCTGCAGGTGGTAATAAATACTTTATTCAAATTGTTGAATAATTACATTGGTCATTATTTCTAATATTTAAAAAATGTATGTACAAAAGTATTTACATGAAAATAAACGAGCGCTGGTCACGTCAATAATATACTTTATAGAAAAATAAAGTCGCAATTGTTTGTTACGATCGGGGTAGGGAGGTCAGTTTACCAAACGTACGATTCATCGATTGGAACATCAGACACAAGAAAAACGATGCGTGTAGTTTGGTAAATTGTTTAATAAAAAAATCATCCTGCCATTCTTGTAGAACGATTGGTAAAATGGGAGAACATAATGACTCTGGGCGTGGGCTGAATTATCTCTAAAAGTGCATTGTTATCACGTGGGGAGAATTATTTTAACTTATCCATTGAACACCAATTTCTCTTTCTCTCAAACATACATGCACACCCTCTCTCTCTCTCTCTCTCTCTCTCTCTCTCAGCGTTTAAAATTTACAGGATGTAGTGGACATGTGCGACGTCTTTTTCATTTTAACCTTTACAGTTTTATTGAAATCGATCTAAACCGCAACGTGTTAAAGTTAAAAGATACACGAATCACGACTGTGATGAATGTTTCAATTCAAGCAGCAGAAACTTTCGTATCGCTGAAATATGAAGCGACATTCAGAAATTTCACTCTACTTTCGTAATTAAGAGCTATAAAAACATAGCGACGCCATGGAAAAGAATGTGTACAGGGTGTCCCAAAAATATTGTAACACCTTGAAAGGGGTGGTTCGGGAGGTGATTTGAAACAACTTTTTCCTTAGTTTTCTCTTAATATCTCCTCAACGAAGCCTCGGACAACATTTTCGCTAAGGAAAAAGTTGTTTCAAATCACCTCCCGAACCACCCCTTTCAAAGTGTTACAACATTTTTGGGACACCCTGTATACATTAAATGAAGTAGTATCCTAGATGAACGTATTCGAATGAAAATTTGTCTTCGACGTTTACGAAAGGAAGCTCAACACTTCAACTATCGCCCTATTTAGAAATAGGTTCCCCATTCAAAGCCCACCAAAGTTGAAAATATGAAATGTATATTCGAAAGTTACATTATTTAATACGATGGAAATTCTGTTTGAACATTTTATAACAAAATGACTGTACAAAAGGTTACTGTTGCTAGGTATATCAAAACCTTCCGTTTTCTCAAATTGAGCATTGGTAAGTAGATGACCAACGGCACAGTTAACAGGTTCATAAATAGTGTCTTGGTAGATAAAGTGTTAAAGTCATCCAGGTGTTTCAAGGTTGAGTTCTGAATTTTAGGAGCACCATTAGTCACAAGATTTTGTGACTTTATAACAAACGTAAACATCGTGGATAGATTAGAAAACGTTCGCCACTTATCGTGACCCTGGAAGAACCTACGTCAATAAATATCTCAAACTAGCTACTTTTTTTTTTGTTTACCAGACACGATATATCGTACATTTAACATACAGTTGAAAAAACGTCATTATCGTTCACGTATGACACGAATAAAGTAGGTTTATATCTGTTTTGATTATCACTCGAATCACTAACAAGGCAAGTTCGTCAAATGATACAATCTAAAAAGCCTATAGCTTTGGAGAAACAAAGTACGCGTGAACCTAATCGCATCGCTATTTTCTATTGAAACTAAAAACGGTTTCGCTACGTTGTGATAACAGATTTTAGAAGAAATGTACTTCGTTTCTACAAAATTCCAAATTTCTTTGGAGTGTAGCAATCTCCGAACTTGTCTTGTAAGTATCAAATTGTCGTTTGCAGAAAATGATTCTCGCGAGTGTAGGGAGGAAAAGAATCGACCGATGCAGGTAGACCTATTCGAGATATTCGATTACTCGAAATTCAGGCAAAGTAAATTTTCACATTTTTGCATGTGCATTTTTTTATCTCAATTTTCAAATATTTTATTGGGGAAAGACTGAAAAATTCAAATAGTACGAGAGGTTTACTATCGACGAATCTTTTTTTCCCGAGCCTCGCATCCTACGCGCTTTTTATCACTGATTATTACATCGTACTTTCAACTGGGTTGTGCATCGTTTAGGACAGCGTTTTCCAAGTGTAACCGTTGAAAAACTTGTTCGTTTATGTACAATACAAACGTTCTAACTACACGAATTAAATGATATCCGGATAATGATTAATATTGACCTTCCACGTAGATACCATCGTCTCCTTAAAAACCGATCATTTTTACAAACTGGCAAACGCCGGTGCAAGATATCATCGGCGTACAGTGTTACGTATAAAGCCGTTCTTAAACGTGTACTGGTCATATAAAATCATTCTCGGTTTCCTCGTAGAAAGACGCTATTTAAAATTCTTTTCTCCGTTTCGCAACAACGTTGCGTATCACTGGACCTGCGATCGAGATCGCTGACGGTGCAATCGCAAACTCGACTACGGCTTAAATAAGTTTCTCTTTTTTGTTTTGAGGTATTCCATACAGAATTACAGTCCACGACTGCGTTTCTTCTCGGTTCTTTGGTCTTTCGAATTTTCTTTGGTTTTTTTTTTTTATTTTTTATTCTTCTGTCTTTCTGCGTTCACCTAGATACTTAACGTCTCACTTTTCACACGGTGATTCGATCGAAATGCGGTCACCATGACCGAGGTAGATTCATCACGTTCAAAATCATTTTAAAGTTTTGATCACAGATAGGTCTCTTCGATGGAATCCGTTCGCTGAAGTTTCCGGTTCTCGTCGATTCCCACGAAGTACGTCGTCACGAATCCTTTCGGTTTCACGTACGTGGATCCTCGCAGGTGGCACCTGACACCCTGCTGTTCGAGCACAGCCGCGGTTTCCTCTGTAACCTGTAAAGATATCATCCGGCTAGAGCAAAACGATTCAAAGAAAATAATAAATCCCATTTGTAGGAGTCTAAACGAAAAACAAGCCACGGAGATTCGAACCCACAACCCTCGGATCCCATAGTCGACCGCTTTACGACCAATTCCGTGCCCAACGAATAAGAACATGTATGTAAGCCGAACCTGTATCTTCCCAGGAACACCGGTAGTGTCCATCCTCGACGCCATGTTCACAGCGTCACCCCAAATATCGTACAATGGTTTTTGAGCGCCTACTACACCCGCTGTCACCTCTCCATGTGATATTCCAATTCTCAATCTACAAAATATTATTTACCTCATTCTTACGAGTACTTCATGGTTCCGAAGATAATGCACGCAGTTATACGTACCTGTAGGGTTTCGACGAATAGAACGATCTCGCGTTCAACTTGTCCAGGACTTCCAACATCTCAGCTGCGAACTGAGCCATCACTTTCACTATGTTGTCGTTGAAGTCTTCTTCGCTTTCCATGCTGTGCATCGAATCGCGTCGACTGGCTTCCAATCCGCAAGCTGCCATATACGTGGTGCCTGAAAATAATCGCGACGCTATCATCGGCTCGTTCTCAGAAAGAATTCGGGAAGGACAAGAATCGATGAAAGCGATCAACAACACTAAAATCAGAAAATCTGGACCACAAAGGGTTAAAAAGCACCGTCATCGATACTAGTCTAACGTTTTCTTTGTTCAGTCGCTCACCAGCAATTTTGATCTTTTCGATTCGACAAACAAAGTGCGACTCGAATAACAGTTTATCGAATTCGCAGATGATCTCGTTCAGGTCTGCCAGAATATCGCTCTCGTCGATGCACAGATCCATCAGCGAGGCAAACATGACAGCCACGTTGTTGTGGGCCTCGTGATAGGGCTCGTTCTCCTCTGTTCTATTCATGTTCAAGTAGAACTCCGCTGCGAAAACAGACTTAAATGATATTTAATTATGTCGAAAATGAGCAGCGATAGCATTCGAGGGTCGACTAAAGATAAACGTACCAACGTGCTCCGGCAAGATGTTGCGTAAGAGAAGTTTGTTGGCGTTCCTCGTGTGGTACGCTTCGTCCTGCTCCTTCGTTAACTGACGTTTCCATAGATAGTCCAATCTGCTCATGTACTCCGCCTGGATAAATCGCAGAATTTAACATATGCACAGATCTCGTAACATCGGAATCGCGGCGATTTCCAAATTAACGAAAGCTCACCTGACGGTCAATGAGATGCAAAGAAAATGTAAGGAAAACTACGCTTAAAATGTGCGCCAGTCTCGGTTCTAAGTGCGGATTCCACCTGTCACCCGACTGTGGAAAACAAAGTAGCAAATAAAGAAGGCAACGATACTGACTAACGTACAATTAAGAAATCAACGAGTTTACTACAGGTTGTCGAGAGTTACCTGAAACAAATTCGAACGGTGTATCCAAACATTCCCGGAATAAAATCCCACTATCGCGACGCCTATTACTAGCTTTAAGATGTAATGGATTCTCAGAAACAAAAAGCTCGTTAGGATTGCCAAGGAACAAGTTTGCGTCATTTGCTAAAAAACGAAAGAAACAATCATTGCACGGTATCGGAGAACGTTCTTCTGTAGTATGCGAGATTCGGCTAAAGGGAGGCCTACGGCGTACGAGTACCTACTAAACAGTCTTACCCAGGGTGTAGCTATGCATTCGAGATCGGATGCACCGGGCTCGGCTATACTGGACGTTACGTTGTTGGTTGAAAGGTCGTCCACGTTCTTGCATTCGAACTGGAAAGTCCAACGTTAATATAAGAAAAATTCTATTCTCGCAAGACCGTCTTTAGGGATGTTCACTTACGATCATATCAAACATAGCGCACGCTGCTAACATCGTCGTTATTACAAAGTAGAGGATGGTCCTGAGATACGTGCTCCAAACAACCTAAAATACGATTTGAAAATATATTAAGGGGTTACGCCACTTTGGTCTTTCCTTTGTTGTTGCTGTAATAAAAATTCTTGAAAAAGCGGTGCGATCCCTTAAGCGATTGCGTGTGTAATTACACGAAAGATATAGTAACGCTGACCTTCAGGCTGCTCTGATACAGAAAGCACAACAACTTGTTACGAGGATGCGGGACTTGTCCCTCGTGCTCGTCGTGCGGGTCCTTGTATCGGTTCCACGCGAAATGCATCCAAGCTATCGGGAGCAGAGCGATTAGGAACAACATGGTCACCGAATAACTGACCGCCGTGCTCGCGTGCCATCTGAAAGCAAATCGATCGTCGTACGGCTTCTACGCTTCTGTAATCGCTATTGCGTTACTAGAACCAGACATTCGAACGAAGGGAACATACTCGGAAAAAGAAAGCGTAGGTACCAAGAAAATGAGTCCCATAAAAATCAGAACGAACGCAGCGGAGCTGATGTAAAATTTGAAGAGCGGGTCGGGCTCCTTCAGAAATGGTATCTCCCATTCCCAGTTCCAAGGCTTAAACGTTAACAACAACGGGTTTATGTGTTCCCATTTGAACCATTGCCTGAAAAAGAAAATATCACAGTTATAGCGATTATGTCTGGATTAGGTCATTAGTTTAGACCGATTATTATTAGGAGGTACAGAACTGAATATATTGAAATGCTTTGTAAATCAAAATTCAAATGTGCCTTTGAATTTTTTTTAAGGCAGGAACTTTTTGGACGAACCAATATATTATTATATAATGTTTGTTATAGCTATGACTAGAATTGCCACCTCTTCTTATCCGTGACATGTTGAAGTTATTTTAACTCGAGAGTCAATTTGCACTTTGGTACCGCGTCACTGTTCTTTGTTATCAGTTCTCCGACTCTATTACCGCTAATCTTCGGATTTTCTGATAAGAAAAAATAGCAACTTTATCTAAACTACCGTTCTGTAGGGATTCCCCCACGTTTGTCGCTGGAGGGTAGCCAGTCGTTCCCTTTCTTGGAAGATCTTTATCTATGTATATATATATATATACATTTAGATATTCTAGGACTATTCTATTTAGGAATTCTAGTGTACGAGTGTGGGTCGCGATATATCGTAGACATCTTACTCCCACTTGGCGAGAGGCATGTGCTTAATAGCATTCTCCATCTCCGCATCCGCGGCTTTCAGCATCAAATGATAGTCCCTCAAGCAGGCGTCCATGAAGTGAGTCCGCCGTCTGTAGGTGCTGGCTAATACGTCGACGTGATTATTCACGGTACCCGTCAGACGTCTGCTGTTCCTGTTGGACGTGACACTGGTGGACCTGACGTTGTAAAATTTCACGTAATGCCTGTTAGCCACCGGAGGGGAGTCCGGAGTCATGACCGTCAAGGTGTTCTCGCTGTTCTGCAACAAGGTTCGCCTGTCAACGATGCGAAACGCTCAACGGAAGTTCGTTCGAAAGGTTGAGAATGAATCAGTGGCGTAGGAACTCCTCGTACTCTGTTCAACGGCTACTCATTCTTCGTTAATGCCTCTGGCTTCCTACGCCACTGGGAAATACGCACCTGCGTGGTCAGCTCGTCGTCGGATACAGGAGGCGTGATCAGGTAGCTGCGGATGTCGTACTTCTTCAAAATCTCGTCGTTCAAGGACTTTACGGGAACGCAGTTGTATTCTCTGGCGTCCACGAGATCCAACGTCTGCTGGGTGATGTGCACTTTGCCCGGTTTGCCCGTCTGCTCCATTTTATTGGCTATCACAACGTCGCGCGACCATACGTCGTACTGCCACTTGTTGGCGCCCAGGATCCCCGATATTATGTTTCCAGAATGAACGCCAATCCTCATGTTAACATCTACTCCGCACTCGCGGCGCAGCCTTTCTCTCACTTCTTTGATGATTTTTATCATATCGAGTCCTGCAAGAGCACGTATCAGTTTATGCGTATTCCACGGAAAATCCAAGAAAGGATTACTGTTAAAGCTCAAAAGCGATCGACTCGACGTGGAATTACTCAGAGATAGTGGCAAAGTACCTAGATCCACGCAGCTCTTCGCATGCTGAGAGTTTGGAGTCGGTACTCCGCTAACGCAGTAATAGCAATCGCCGAGGAATTTAATTCGCAGGACGTTGTGCCTCTCCGACGCCTCGTCGAAGCTTCCGAACAGCTCGTTCAATGTTTCCACCAATTTCCGCACCGGAAGTGCCACGGTCAGCCCAGAAAAATTCACCACGTCTGCGTACAAAATGCTCACGTTGTTGTGCGTCTCGACGCACAGGTCACTGCAAGCCGAACGATCAATTACAATTTTGCTATTTTTTAAATATAATAATTCATAAATGACTTAAAGTACGGCAATCGTTGGAAAGGACTCGTACCTATGAGTTCGTCCTTTAGGCGGTGGCGTCTTGTGTTCCTCTATGAACTTGAAAATATCCCTAAAGTCCTTCTTGATCTTCGCAGCTATGTGTTGAGGAAGTATGCTCCGCGTGAGTTGTTCCTAAGGATTTTTTAAGATCGTGTAGCAACATTCAACTTCATCGTGAAAATAATATACGATACACACCTCCTGATCCTTTTCATAAGTAAGCCGCAGGGTTGATTCCACGCACTTCCTGCGATCGAGGAAGGTGCGCCTGATGAAAACCTCATTCATGAATCTGAAGTACAATCCTAGGCCGTTCACGCAAACAAAGTAAATCGTGTCCGTGATAATCTGTGGAAGCGGAGATTGAAATACAACGACGTTCAATTGGAAGCAATTACGCTGGTCGAAACGATTAGAAGATCACGTCGATTTTACGTATTGGACAAAGTGAAATTTGTGTATCGTTATAATTGTAGAAGAATTAGTTCGATATTAATGTTACAAGGGTCGCCGCAATACGCTCAATACTACGCTTTCGGCTACCATTAAAAACAAAACGCTTTCTGCAACGCAGTGCAGTACCACATGAACCACGAAGATCGTGGCGTCCTATCACGATTCTATTACTAATTCTCTACTATCGCAGAAACTTTCATTTCTCGTTGGAGTAATCGAGGTTCCGCCGTGACAATTTTAAAGATCCTTTAATAATATCGAACAGCGCTGTTTCTTCGTTTAAGCGTCACCAGTCCCGCATGAACTGGACGACATGTACTCTCGTTTACCTTGGTGGCGAAATCAGTCGCGTTCCTGTAAGTGATCAACGAGAGAGTGACCAGGTAGCACATGGTAGCCGTGATCCCCAGTATGAAAGCGTGCAGATTTTCCGTGAGTGGTAGGAAGACGTAACAAGCCAGGAGCGCGTGCGTTGCGTATGCAGGTCTAAAAAAGAAACGCAGTTACACGTACGGAGCGGGAAGTTCATGGCTACGGCGTCGTTCGCTGGTAGAAAAGGTGGTACGTGCTCGCAATTAGCCGGATGGGATCTAATAATAAAAATTACACGCCTCTGGCGCGCGGGGAATCACGTTTCCCAGCTTCGACGTTGACGAGAGAGTAAGGATAGGTAAAATTCTTATCCGGGTAAAAATATTTAAGGACTTAAAGATAAACGTTCGTTACTCGTTGGATTAGAAATAGAGTTTACACCGTAGAACGAAATATATCGCGACGAGGAAGTGAGAATTTAAGTGGTCGTTAAGCGAAGACGTTTCGGACGATTTACGGTACAATTTTTATGAGCGCTCGGAACTCGAACGGAAGCATGAATGAAGATGTTGTATTCCCGTCGCGAAAAGCACAGGAAACAATAACGACGGCGGGATCTTGTAACTTTTCTTCGAACGTAAACAAATTAAAAGTAGCCGTGCGTAAACGTTCGCCCGAGGACGATTATTTGCGAAGCAAAGCTTGAGAACCTCTGGCTAACGTATATATTTAGATATATCGAGCTGTTTTACATACATCGTAAAATCTTTCATGTCTGCGGGTCTATTGGTTCAAAAAATGATTTCGAATTTACCGAAGGCACACAAAGTACCGTATCCCGCTGAAAGGCCAATGGCGTCATAGCCGTCGGATACACGCGAAAACTGCTCGCCTGTACAATGTTAACGTGCCGTGGTCGGAATAACGAGAGATAACAATTTACGGTGGCTTCCTTATCTGCGTCATCGGGCCCGGAAGGGATACGGTTTACAACGCAGGTAACACGAGCCAACGGAAAACAGGAAGTGTCTTGTGGGACTGTCGCGGAGTCCTTGGAATTAAACCTCTGCCGGAGTTCGGAGTTGCTGGAGTTGCGAGCAAGTCTTCGAGAACGGATGCTCGAATAATTTGTAGAACGAAGAGAGGCGTGGACGTTAGAATAATAGCGCGACAGATGATATTGTTCGGTGGTCCTTGAACTTTAGAGATTACAGAGACTTTAAAATTAAACTTTAGAGTGTCACATATGGAACTTAACATTAGTTATCGCAGAAGCTTGGTTAGGTATAACTATAGCGAAAGAGGGGCCTGAACGTTGCAATAATAGCTTTACAGATAATATTGTTCGGTGGTCCTCGAATTTTAGAGGTTACAGAGGCTTCAAATTTACACTTTTGTGCTCTACGCGTGGAACTTGACATTAATCGTTGTAGGAGCTCGCTCAGAATCGTAAAATGACGCCGTAGAGGTGCCTATACGTTACAATGATAGCGTTAGAGATAATATTATTCAGTGGTCCTTGAACTTTAGAGGTCACAGAGACTTTAAAGTCCACTCACGAGTGCTACATATGGAACTTAACATTAATTATTGCAGAAGGTTGCTTAGATATAACTATACCAGGCCTAAGCGGGGCCCGAACGTTACAATAATAGCGCTAGAGATAACATTGCTCAGAGGTCCTCGAACTTCAGAGGTTACAAAGGCTCTAAATCCCGCTATCGAGCTCTACGTGTAGAGTTACGTCTCTACCCAACGTTAATTGTTGCAAAGGAACCACAACTAGGATTAACATCGTTAGATTAACATCGATAAGCTGGTCGAGGATGTTTCGTAACAGTTTGTTTCGAGGAAACGACCCACGAGACTGAAACTGGGGGAAAAAACCCAGCTGAGGTCGGCGATAATTAAATTGGCGGCCTTGGGACGAGAAGCGGGGGCAGTTCCTCGCGTTATCGCCGTTACCTTATCGGTGGTATGTTCTCGGTGTACGTGAGGGTGTAGTACAACGGGACGGCCAGGTCGCCGGTCACCAGCAACACCACGATCAGGCAGGACAGCATGACGGGCATGTAGGTGTTCTTCGCGATGATCTTCGACCGGAAGGAGAGCGCTATCACGGGACACAGCAGCGCGCTTCCCACGCTGTAGACGACCACGTCCGGCACGCAGTTCTCGATGCTGACCTGTTGGTCAAAAATTCAGTTTTAATTATGAACGATCTAGAATCTACCAGTAGAAGCGTCGATTATAAATCATTTTTCCAAATGAATTTCGTTTCGTTTGTACCCATTTCTACCGTAATCGTACAAATTACTGGTATTAAACACACTTATCTGACGTTGAAAATGTATCCATTAGATCGATACTTATTGAGAATGCGTTTGTTTGAATTTGGAAATGGAAAAGAAATGTAGTTCTCGGTCGTCGGGTAATTTGAATTACCTTTCTTTTGTTATTGAGCTCAAGGAATTCGCAGCGCTATCGCTTCGTTAGGAGATTAGCGTTACGTGTTTATATTTTTGCTCGTCAACGTGCGGGCGATCATGGAAGGATGCTAGAATATTCACTAGAGGGTTTCGCGAAACAATCGCTACGAAGAATAAGATCCTCTAGTAGATACAGGGTTGAGAGTAAAAGTTTACATTACATTACATTATTACATTATTATATTTTCCGAACAATGTACAGAGAGTTCTTTCAGATGAACACGTGGGAGCTTGAGTATATGTCGAGGCAATTCAAAATTTCCTTTGCAAAAATGTCGTATGATGCTTCGTTTTTGAATTATTAACGAAAAAGCACCGACCAATCGCAGCGCCCGAGTAGCGCGCGCTCAGTCGGGAGAGGCTGGCCCGATGGCTGGGCGGGGCGTCGTGGCTCGAGCCAGCCTCTCGCCGCCGACCGCGCGCTGTGATTGGTCGGTGGTTTTTCGTTGATATCTCCTCAACGAAGCCTCGGACAACATTTTCGCTAAGGAAAAAGTTGTTTCAAATCACCTCCCGAACCACTCCTTTCAAGGTGTTACAACATTTTTGGAACACCCTGTATAGACGAATATAGTCATCATTACACAAAATGTAATTTCTTCACGATATACGCCATGACGACTGCATAGTCGTCAAACACAGCTGACTGGTTAAATAAAATAAAGTATAGTAACAGCTTCCACGCACTGAAGAAATATACACAGTATTATAAACAGTGGGTCCATTGCGTACAACAGAGAGTGAGATTTTTATTTTTTAAACACCGTGTAGCGTACGGTGATTGCAGCGTGACGACCGGGCACTCCTTCCCAATGGGAAATTATCGATTTAAGGAAAATTGGACACGTGACGCGCAAACATGGAAAGACGCGTCCCGGGCGGTTGTGTAACGCGTCTAAGTTATTGTTGTTTATGTAATTAAAGCGTCGCAATAATGAAAACTTAAGTGGAGCAATGCACAGGGCGGGGCATCTGAAACAGGTCACCTGGTTAATTAGTCTATTTTTAAAGATAGAAGAAAAAATATTTCAGGCAGAAGTTGTTTGGTTTACACGAAGAACATAGTTCGCCGATGTTTTTTTGGTTCCAGGGGCGCCAAGGACGTTTCGAGGTCGTTCGTTCACTCTTCTTAAAGGCATACTTTCTTATTTTCTTATTTTCTTATTTACTTTGGTACGACAACCTACGAGGTCAACTCTACGTATCCAAGGTCACAGGAAGCGAGCCATTCGGGGAAAATATTTCGTTTCGGGAAACAAACAGGCTTTTATTATTAAAAATAATAAAAGTTGCTCAGCTCGGAGTGCGGTTGGATCTTCTAATCCAAATTCGAGCACTCTTCGACTGGGAAATATTCAACGGGAATCTAAAATCATTAATATATTGAAATACAAATGTCATTTACAAATGTTATTTACAAATGTTATTTTGGAAATAGGACAGTTTAATAATAAAAATAAACCGTTTGTTAATGAATTATTGTATCTTCGACACACTGTACGTACCAATTTGTGAAATGGTGACCGATATATATTTATCTCGGAGTCCTTAATGCGGGCATAATTTATGTACATACTCGTTACTTAATTTATGTGCATGCGCTACATGCTAACCATACAAAGTTAACTAGATAAACTGATCTTTAGAAATTAACAGGCCGCGAGCGCATTTCGAGTGTGTATTTTCTAAAAATTAGTCGATCCACGTCGCATGATCGCCGCGTCCACGTAACGCCGTTTAATAGCGTTCCAATATTTGAAGTTCGACGACAGTTGGACTTTCGAAAATCGTCGAGTACGCGTAAATAATAATTACATTTATTTCTGTTGACAAATTCCGCGACGCGAAAACAAGTAGAATTCTTACATACCGATAAAATATTAGACAACATTAGGCGCGAAACATTAGACAAGCCTGCGCGCGATTATAAATTAGAGAAAGCAGAGAGGAGTTACGTAAACTTTCGTCCAAATTTTACTTAAAATATACGCGACGAATGAAGAGTTCACACACGATTTATTTGCGATTATTCGGAGAATTGTTGATTGATATAATTTAATTGGTAAAGGGTTTCCCGGAGGAAGCTTTAAAATTTATTTTTTAATGAAAGGAAATTAGATAATATATCGTGGAAATTTATACGGTTTACAGGATATAAAGTAGTTCCTGCATGCCTCCCTATGTGGCGCTGTAGCAGTATGGTGTAAAACACCATGTATACAAATGTATAACTAGAATATAGGACGAACAGTGAAATATTTTTTATATAAATTTATCGACAGTAATAGTAAGTAAGAGAGTTATATCCAAAATAAGGAATCTGCAATAGTTCAAATGGACGTTAGTTGTAGATGTATACGATAAGGATGACTAGCAATAAGATAACAAGGCTGTATACATTTTAGTTGTAAGCCAATAAAACGTATTAACCAACCAGCACCATGTACTTTTCACGTTTATACATATTTTCATATTTCTATGTAACCGTTAGCGTATAAGTTTTCATTCAATATATTACGTTTTCTCATCCGTGAGTTTTCCTTGTGTTATACGTATACAGAATATATTAAATTCGTTAAGAAATAAAATTGTAGAGACCCTCTTGGAAAACGTTAAAAATACAACTCGGTAAATAACGAGTCACGTGTTTACCTTTAGCGAGTAATTGGAAACTCGCGGACGGGTAGAAAATTCGCCCGTCTCTGCTTTCTATTCGTTAGTTTCGGCGAAGTAACGCCATCTAGGAATCTAGTTTCGCTCACCATTGTTACCAAGATCAAACAATACGTGGTGCCGAGCGCCAGTTGCAGCAGGACGAAGAGCGACAGATAACCATACTGGACCCTCCTCTGGTAGACCGTGAACAGCTTCTCTAGGCTCTTGTATTTGAACTGTTTCTGAAAGTGAAAGCCCACGTGAGGTTATGTATTCGACGTGTGACCGATGTTTGAACTTTCTAGAAATGTTAACAACGATAACCGTGACGGCACTTTCGATGTCGAGCCTTCGACTATATGAATATAGTCAAATTTCGTTAGAAAAATATTCCCTATATGAATAGTCAAATTTCGTTAGAAAAATATTCCCTATATGAATAGTCAAATTTCGTTAGAAAAATATTCCCTATACGAATAGTCAAATTTCGTTAGAAAAAAATTCCCTATATGAATAGTCAAATTCCGTTAGAAAAATATTCCCTATACGAATAGTCAAATTCCGTTAGAAAAATATTCCCTATATGAATAGTCAAATTTCGTTAGAAAAAAATTCCCTATATGAATAGTCAAATTTCGTTAGAAGAAAATTCGGTTACGCTAAAGCATGTAGCAAAAATATTACATAGGAACGGCTTTGATCCCCCACTCCTATCTAAGAAATTTGTTAAAATCTCAGACCCTTACATAATTAACGAGTGTCGCATAAAAAGAACCTACCTACCTACTAAATTTCCTACTAAATTTAAAAATAAAAAAAAAAAGAAGTAAAAGAATTTTCGGTCGACGCGAAAATATCGATCGCGATCGATATCGTATGCCGGTAGCAGCGCGACGAACATTTGGTAATCCGTTCGCGCGACTTTCACTCGAAGATCATTTAAATTTAACGCATGATGTGGCAAGCGAACGTTTCGTTAGCGTACAAACGAGATCGCGGATCCGTCGAATTTATGCCGATAACGAGTCGCTCGAAAAAATGAAAAGAAAAAAGATTTATTAAAACAACGGAAAACGATGGGCGATATATCGAATCGAGGGCGAAACGGTTAGGTCCTTTTAAACGCGCGCACGTGAAAATAGCTTTGTACATATTTGCGAACTGAATCATCGAGTGGACGCGAGTGCTCCATCACTGTCGATCGTTCGCCTAAAATAATACCTGGCGTGTACTTATAATCGGCGTGATAAGAGTGGAAAAACAAACGCGCGCCGCTTCGAAACGTTGCGATTATTGATTTAGAGAAAGCTCGGCCGGCATTGTTCCGAACGGTGAATGGAAATCGCGAAAAAAATAAAGTCGAGCTTTCGAGGCGTTCTTTGCTTCTAGCGTGTACCACGTTTGGCTCGTGTTCTTTTCGCACGTTTGTTCGGGTTGGAGAAATTGTCGTGCATTGGTTCTTTTTTTTTTTTTTTCTTTTATCGCGTTAACCTATGAGGCCATTTGCTGGATTCGCTATTATCGGACGATTTTTTAATACCTCTCGGAGTACGATGTAGAGCTTGATGTTTCCATCATGTGATTATTTTTATTTTTGGAATGATAAGATGGCTCGCGATAATTTTAGGATCGAGGCAATAATTTTGATTTTATATTTCAAATGGTATCAATGCTTGTTGACCATTTCAATATTTGGTTGAGTTTAAGAAAATGAAGTTTGTCGAAACACCGAAAACTATTCCAAACATACTCAGACAGTATGTACATTAACGGTACTCAATATTGTCGCCCCTACCAAAAAATTCCCCAAACCTTCTCAGACAATATTTCCGTGTAGACAGTACATACATTAACAGTATTCAATATTCCCGCCAAAAAGTACCTCAAACCTTCTCAGACAGTAGTTACATTAACGGTAGTCAATATTCCGGCCAAAAAGTACCTCAAACTTTCTCAGACAGTAGGTACATTAACGGTAGTCAATATTGCCCCCCCCCCCCACCAAAAAGTTCCTCAAACCTTCTCAAACAGTATTTCCGTGTAGACCATATATAAATTAATAGTATTCAATATTCCTTTCAAGAACTACCCCAAACCTTCTCAGACAGTATTTCCGTGTAGACCATATATACATTAACAGTATTCAATATTCCTACCAAAAACTACCCGAAACCTACTCAGACAGTAGATTTCCAGATTTTCAAACAATAGATCGAACCATTTCAAGATTTAAATGTCAAGACGGCCACCATTGTAACCGTCAGCTAACCCCATTTTCTTAAATCCAACCAAATATTTTGATTCAAAATTTCGAGCAATGAAATTCGTAATAATTTTAGGATCGAGCGTTTCGCAGCTTCGAAGATTCCTCTAACAAACGGTGAACAGGGATGCTTATATAGCGATTCGCTATCAGTGTTTAATTTAAAATGTCACTAACGCTTGTTTACCATTTAAATTAATTCAAAACAATGTTCTATGGAAATAAGATGTATTCGCTGACGTCCAAAGGCTCGCGGTTCGAGCGTAAACGATTTCGACCGATTCGCCATCCTCCACGTGAATTGATCAACGACAATAACAACAAGTAACGCACGTTACAAATTTTCGTTATCGTCTTTTTTACATTTACGTTCGAATCGAGAAGCCTTCGACGTCGTTGAATAAATTCGATTCGCGGTGACGTGGATCGATTTGAATCTAATTTCGTCGTGTAATTCAAATCGCTGATTCGATTGGAAATAATAATGGATCGAAAGGTTGTTTATCTTTCGTTCGTTAAGAAATCGAAGGAGAACGCGTCGTTTCCACGGCTCTTCAATATGGCATCGTGCGATTACTGCGACCAGAAATACGCTCGGTCGCGTGACATCCAATCGGAATAAGATCGAGAGAGACGTAGACGGTTCCGCTCGCGAACGAGAACACTAAAAAGTCACGAGGACCTCCTGGTTAAACACGTCACTGTCGCACTTGACACCTCTGTCAATTCGCACCTCCGGTCCACTCACTCTAGACTGAAATACACACGACGTTATGCAAATATTTTCATCGAGCTCGTCTTTTCCATATACTTTTACTAACTCGTTACAAATAACGTGCTAAACGCTCTGTTATTAATGCAGGGATACATTTTCAACGAACCACGTAACATTCGTTATAGTCAAAAGCGAAGATAAGGAAATGAAAAAATAAAAAATAAAGGAAAGGTGCGATACGTTTCTTTTTCTTTTTGGAGTTGAAAGTCGATTGTATACAGTCAGTCTCATAAAATTAAATGACAAGTCAGATATCTCCAAATAAATATTTTATTATAAATGTGTACACGAGCGAACTTTATGCGTGTATTTATAACGAAATATTTATTTGAATACATCAAACCTATCGTTTAATTCGGGGCTGTATTTCTATTTATTTACACACGGAAAGGTTCCCGCGCAGAAACTGTGCAGAGTCGGTGATAAATCGTGATAAATCGCTAACATGCAACGGAAACTTCGAAGCGCGAAACAAAAACGTAAGAAAACAGAAGAAGAAGAAGAAGAAGGAAAGAATTACAAAAACGCTAACGTGACTGCGATATGTCGATCGGAATTCGAGGTTTTTCGCCTGATGCCATATGTAAATTGTTGATTACACGAAAGAAACGTATCGCTACTTTCCTCGTACAAAAATTTCCTCGTCCCCGTTTCCAGTAATGACTAACACCGCGTTAAATATCGAGATACGGGATGACGCAACGATTACTCGGATAGGTACGAAAAAAAAAAAAAAAAGAAACTGGTATAATTCGCGCGCGCGCGCGCAGATCAGCTCGATAAAAGTATTCCCACAATCGAATCTAAAGTGGCTGGACTAGCTCGATATAAACCAGTTCCGAATAGTTATTTCCTCGCGGTGGTTTGCGGTGTCGCTCGAGTGCGAATTCGCTGTACAAATAACGAGATCGGGAGAGATATTCCGCCGCCGGTTTCGACCAATAGCACGGTTCAAGAAACTAGCTACGAATTATTGACCCTTCGAGCTGAACGAGACCATTGAATAGCGATCCGCGTTGACAGGCGATCAACGAGACGCGGAGATAAGGATATCGATCACGTTTTTCGACGGTAGCCTTGGCTTTCTTTACCTGGCATTTCGTTCGCTTTTCGACGAGCGATGTACTTTCGATATACTTCGGAAGCGATTCGGAGCCGTGCAGGTCCCTAGAACCGACGGTCGTCAGCGATTAACAACGGAATGGTTAAAAATAGAAGCCGCTGTTTATGGAGAGACAGTATAAACCAGGAAATCAATGCCGAACAACGATTCCGACTTGTTAACAAAGTAAAACAGATAACGATAGATAACTATTCGGATAACAATGCCAGACGAAAATATCGCATTTTTGCTTCTTGATTGCGCGGTACTGCCAAACGGTGCAATCATCGATCGAAACGATTTCGTTCTTCCGTGGTGCTGGACGGATTGCTCGAGTCACGTGGTATCGGTGGCGACAAAGAGAAGGATAAAGATAGAGGTCGTTGTGTTTCGTTAACGGTCGCTTAGTTTCCTCGGTTTTGAGCAGTTTTGACGAACAGCGGAGTTCGAAGGCAGTCCTTTGAGTATAAATCGAATCATCGCACACCTGGCATCAAAACATGGTTAAGACTATGATGGAACTATGAGGGATCGCGCTATTTTGGTCGCAATGTTGAAAGAGAACCCCGAGTGACCTTTACCTACAATTTTATTGGGGTCTGAAAATAGGGGACGAACCACACACGCATTAATAATTCGATTAAATTCGACTATAGTGTCGATATTCTTCACACCACCTGAAAATCAGGAGCATTGTTTCTCAAAGGAGAATAGACTCACAAGTCGTAACCAGTATTTGCGCACGGATGACATAAGTTCAGTTACAGAAAACGCTATTTCAACAGTAATTCCGGAACGGTATGATTATTCTGTCTTCTATGACGCCGATTCTATGAAGGAGCACAAAAGCTCGATTTAGGGCTGTTGTTCCTCACAGAGGGAACAGTGGAACGTAGTTTGCGTAAGTTCAAACGTAGAAAGCGTTATTTTCACGAGAATTTGAAAATGGCCCCTCGAGTATCCTTCCACGCTAAACGATGAACTCAGGTATAACGTTCCTCGGAGGAGTACGGACTCGACGAGACTACAATCATTGGCACAAGCATCACATAAATTAGTTCAATTACAGAAAATTACTCCACGTTGTACGTCCACGGTTTCTTCGAGCGGAGAAATCTCGAGAAGCAATTCGATACCATTGTTCTTTACGGTACAGGCATGTTTAAAAATTACTCCACCTGGAGAAGTCTGTATCTTTGTTGACGATGCTTAGCTTTCAATCTTGATCGAATGAGTACATCAGAGGACCAATTAGGGGCTGTTGTTTCTTGAAGAAGTAGAGGAGTGTCAGATTGTTGTTCATTCAGGCTACGCCATTGTGATCAGTCATGGTCAGAGTAGGTGTACAAAAATGACGATTACCAGGGAATTTACTACTTGGCTGGGGTCAAAATGGAGCCCTTGGTGTAATACCTCCTGTGTCCTTTTACTAAGAAATATATAGATTACTGATCTTTCAGAATACACTATAGCGATCAGTCACAATCAGTATAGGTACACAAAGTACATCTAGAGATTTCACTACTTGGCTAGGGTCAAAATGGATCCCCTGGTGTCCTACCTCCTGTGTCCTTACTTCTACTAAGAAACATACAGACTGCTCCTTGATACTACGTCATAGTGACCAGTCACAATCAGTGCAGATACACAAAGTACATCTAGAGATTTCACTACTTGGCCGGGGTGAAAATGGATCCCCTGGTGTCCTACCTCCTGTGTCCTTACTTCTACCAAGAAACATACAGACTGCTCCTTGATACTACATCATAGTGACCATTCACAATCAGTGCAGATACACAAAGTACATCTAGAGATTTCACTACTTGGCCGGGGTGAAAATAAAGCCCCTGGTGTCCTACCTCCCGTGCCCCCAATTCTCTCAACAAACAAACAGTTCCTGCAAGCCACGCAGCAGCGATCCCGGCCCACTCCAAGTACAGAGAAACTACCACGACCAGATATTCCACGGTTCGACTAGTATCTCCAAAATGGAACCCGGGTGTCCTAGCTCCTGTGCCCCCAATTCTACCAACTGCTCCTGCGAGCCACACGCCAGCCACACGCCAGCCACCCGGTCGCACTCTCAAATACACGAAACCCTCGGATCCGTCTATCCTCGAAACGAAACCTCGGTTATCCTACCTCCCTGGGTGTCCTCGTTTCTACGAGCCAGCCTGGCCCGAAGCGCGTGACTGTCTTTCCTCCGCGGTATGCAGGTCCATGGGGGTCACGCGATCGTCGTCGGCACCATGGTACACGGAAACTAACCGGCAGCCACTGTCACCGTCGCGAGAATCCTCGTACGCAGAGCGGCGCGTGTCCAACGTGCGCGTAATCTCCGACGGTCACCGGCGGTCTGACGGAAAATCGGCGCGTGCGAGTCGAACGGCGTGAAATATGGTGCTCGGCAGTTGCACGATAAAAAAAAAAAAGAAAAAGAGTACCGTAGGTGTACGGTCGCCCGGCGCAGCCGCGCCTCCACCCAAGCCCGCCGTGTCTCCTTTCCACGGACTGCGACGGTAGAAAAGCACCCAGGCGCCGCGGCGGTGGCCCCCCCCCCCCCCGCCCCCCCCCCCGGGCCCCCCCCCCCCCCCCGCCACGGTAAGTCGAAACTTTCGATACCGACGAGTCCTCCTCTCCTCGCGTGCGTTTCGCGCGTGCGTTTTCGAGCGTTTCGCTGCAGCTCGCGGCGAACCTTTCGGTCCGGCGAATATTGATCTTCAATCTCGAACGGAGCTCCCGCCCGCCTCTCTCCCCGGAACACCCCCCTCTGCCGCTCATCGCCGGGTGCAATTATCATAGGCAAATTGCGTTGCGTTTGATAATCCACGGACGTCGTACGGGTATCGTCTGCAGATGTTTCTGGTTTTATATGGGAGATGTATTCTCGAGGATTCGAGCAAGTAGCCCCTCCGATTCGAATCTAGGCTTTTTATATTTATTTCTAGAGGCGGGAGGCCTGGAAGACACCAGGGGTTGATTTTAAAAGATCCCACTTCTTGTAAATAGGACTCGCTCGGATTGTATAATTCACAGCTCTTCGAATTTAAGGGTTTTCTAGTCGTTTCTAGGGCAAGAAAGCCTGAAACAGATACATATACGTAGAATTATAATTTACAATCAAGTGAAAAGGCAAAAGAAGCTGATTTGAAAGGATCCTACTTCTTGTAAACAAGACTCGCTCCGGGATTCAGAGACAGAGTGACACGCGATCGCAGTAGGAGATCTTATCTGAAACGATACACTGCCTACAATAGGAATCTACGCTACCTGAACGATACAGAAGCGCACCGGCGCTCTATCTTGGAGAAAATGACAGCCTCGAGGCATTTTGGGTTAAGAGAGACGAGTGTTGAGATAGAGCAAGGTCTCAATCATGGCGAACGCGGAAGTAGGATAACGCAGGGTTCGTAGGGCACGCATGACTCACTGTTTACAGGCATGCATGACGCGGTGATTGTGACTGACGAGTCACGCACTCGTTAGATGGTTAAACGTTGGAACCTCCTGCGTCGTTTTAATGTTTCTACTTCTGGAACACGTAACTAGATTTCTCTGAGTAACCTTGGCTTCCTGGTGAACGAACCAAACGTTTAAAAACATTTTCTTTATCTGTAACTAGAAATAAACAATATGTAGAGTACAGTAGTATAACGCGTGCCACAGTTAGATAACTCAATCCTCAATTATATTTGACATATCGGTTGTTTCTTCCTATGCGGATCAAGAAAATATTTTCTGAGACCTTTGGAAGAATTTATCCCGTACCTGGGGAAATGTGTGCATAAATACTGACGCAATCCTTCTATCTATCGCTGCAAAGATTCCTAAAAATGAAACAACGACTGATCAGAAAATGAACGTTCGAAACCGAACCATGTGGACGTCGGAAATACATTCTGTACTCCTTATCGTGGCTATTTATGGAATTCCTTAGACGAGTATCTATATAGCCTCGATAATCAACGTACATACGATCAATGTATATTCGACCAGTAACGGTGAGTTCGAACAGCGAGCTTTCGTTCGGTGCTCGGCATTTTTATCTAGATAATTTTCGCCGGGTCTCCGTCGATCGGTAACTGCGATACCGAATACCGTAAAGTCGTCGAACGATATCTGGGTTAGATCTCGCGTGTATAATTTTTTCATTCGACACAGACAGTCGGAACGACGTGTGCCGAATAGATTATACGGCGGTCTAAGCAACAGGGTTCCACCACGTGGAGTCCACTGTTCCAATAAACCTGAGGCGTTTACACGCGTGAATAAAGCCGACGCTTGACTACGCTGCTTCCCTTTATCTTACAATTAGCTACAACATCATTCGATTCGTACGTGTACAGTAGAAACCTGTGATACCTCCGAAAATTTTCCTGTCAGCTGTCGGAATTTAACGCGTTCAACGCCACGTCAGCTCTTCCTCGAAGAACTGAAGAAAGGTTAAATAGGGCTATATTTAAAGGTTATCAAACGAAACGTATTCGAACGAAATATTTGAATTTCTATGAAGTTACAAAAATAAATACCACGATGAACGTTCGATCAGGCTGCACTCTACTTTAACCTAAAATTTTTAAGTTTCTTTCACATAATCCTGTAGATTTTGTCGAGAAAAGATCCGGAAGCGTAAAGTTTCATCCGCCAAAGTAAAGTGTAACCTTCGATTACGCAGTTTCCGACAGTCGGTAAGGAAAATTTATCGCCATTAGAAATTTTCAAGAGTATCGGTCCAGCGTTAACAATTTAGTCGATTCCGTATCGTTAACAATTCAGCCCACAACTTTTTGCGTGACTTTTTCTCCCTACGCCTGGCATTTCGGTACGCGATAACGTTTTCTTAGGATCGCGGCATAAACACGGTTTTTCCTCGTTAATTCAGTGGTATTTCGCGCGCTTCGAGGTGACATCGATCGATAATTAGATTACAAGAGTAATGTTACAGGAAAGAAGGCTACGAGGGCACCGGTACACGCAAGAAGTCGCTATCTCGGCAACGCGGTGAAGATTTTCGTGTAATTGAAATTGATCGTAGATATCGCTTATGATTAATTCGACGATATGTTGTATCGCGTTTTTTTTCTTTTCGCAGTGACGGGGGATTACGTAAATATATATATATATATATATATATATATATATATATATATATAGAGAGAGAGAGAGAGAGAAACAAGAATGGCCGTTACCCGCGACAATGGATGGAGTATTTGTTGTAACGTCGACGCCTGTGTCAACAAAACTCAACGATAACCGTAACAGAAAAAAAAAAGACGTGCTCGATCTCGAGAACGTCCTTCGCTATAATCGGTTCGCGTATCGATAGCGGAGTCGTTCTGGAATCTTTAAATCGTCGCGCTAAGAAGATTACTGGTGCCAGCGATGAAAGCGGAAATAATAGCGAACGCGTGAACGAAGGGGTTGAAGCGTTTTGTTTTCTTTAATCGACGTTTTGTTTGAACGATACTGTTGTGGAAATTCCTATCTTCGCCGCTAGATGGTACCGCGCGTTTGCGCGTTTCTCACAAGTCCTCGATCCGTTTTACACTTATATATGGGCCTGGTATGTGGTTTTACTGACGAGTGGACTAGCAGCCTCAGGACGAAACGATCCTTTCGTTTTCTTCCCTCTGTGAGGGTTAATAACGAGACATATTAATATGGACACACAGGGTTTCGTGTATTGTATAAAATGTTTAAGTATGGATATAATTTTTCCTACCACCGTTGGAAAATAGAATTCTAAAATAGAATTCTTTCCTTTCGGAAAACCCTTTGTATACCAATCTTAGACAGCCATCAAATTGGATATTCTAAATAGATGAACGCCGGAGTCGAAAAGTCTCCAAAGCGTCAAGATAGACATCGAAGACGATCACACTGGAATAATTAAAGTTCAGGGTCCTATTCGAAGAACCTCTTGTCGTTCGAAGCTGTTAACGCCACCGAGACGATAAAATATAAAATCTTCCAAAACCGTTTCGCACCATAGAACCGAGGAGACCATTACTCAACGACAATCACCTCGGCGATCACTGCCAAGGCTCTATTAATATTCAATTGACGTTGGATTTTCAACGAAACTCGTTACTGGTAAACAAGTTAACCGGGTTTAAGTCGCTCCATAAACTCCTTAACGCGTTAGTCATTATCGTTCGCGATTAAAACGCCCGTGTGTACGCCTTATCCGGTCGAAACGTCCCCGCGTGATTCCATTTAGGAACATTTCGCTTATTTACCGCGCGCTATGGAGTAAACACGACGATCTCGTGCCTGGGTTTCGCAGGAAACTGCAGTACCTTAAAAATATCAATGTTTCTGGTACTAGACACGAGGATTCCGTTATACAATAAACGACGTAGCTTATAAATATAAATAAAAGCATCGCTTCTAGTTTACAGTCAGTCACCCTCCGTGTCTATCAAAGAAATTTGTTTAAATTAAACAAACAGATTCGCCGTTCTCAAATCAATTTTTCATTGTGAATACATAACCTTCATTCGGATAAGTTTTTTCGATAGACACTAAGGGTAGGAATATTTATCGTTTTGCGTTTATGCACGGTATAGATTCTATGCACGTATAGATTCTCCCATATTTGCCATAAACGCATAGACATACGCGGTCTACTTATAACAATAGCGGAGCCGCTACCATCTCGCAAGTGGTCACGCGTTTCCCAATTCTACCCAAAACAAAACAAAACAAAAAAAAAAAAAAGTAAAACAGACTCACTCTCAAGCTGGACCACGTCCACTCATCGAGATAGTTGGGCGAGACGATCCTGCCGTCGTCCCTCGTCTGGAGGGAGTTCAAGGACGCCCGAGTGACCAGTTCTACGTCCATTTTGCCGCGTTAGGATATATATCCGGGTATGAGCTATCGGAGGAACTCGATCGACGACGACGCGAACGACGACGACCTCGCGGCTGTTCGATCCATCGCGACTACGATCCACGACCGAACTGATCGTACGTGAAAATGACTCACGACCGAGGCTCTGCCCTGAACACCTCGCGTTCCGTCGTGCCGGACACTGCGGCACCACCGTTAGTGCACCGTTTTATCGTGATAAGGGAAATGGGCCACTCTGGACGTGTACCCCTCTGGCCCCCTCGCTGCCGCCGTTGGCGCGAAGTAAGAGCCTCTTCCGCGACGAAATCGCGCTTTTCCGTGCTTTCAGCGTTTTCGTGGCGCGCGCCGGAGCCGCGCTGACCGTCGGAGATAAAAGGCCGTGCTCGTGTCGTTGTCCGTGAATCGCGTTTCGCCTCGGGGATTACCCCGTTCCGTAGGAGCGCTATCTGCTTCGAGGACGCTGGGATCCACTCGAGTCAGACGGGGATTCCTCTCTCCTGCGACAGCGCCCAAACGGTGACCGCTTCGCCACTGAAAGTAAAACGGTGGATTTCAGTTATTCGAACGCGGCTGTGGATTAGAGAAATTGAACGTAATTGGACTGAGCCGTTTCCACTCGATGGAGAGATAGCGAGCGTACACCCTGTTTCATTGGGGCTATTTTTTTTTTAGAGGCTTACAGAAAGCGGATGGACGAAGAGAATACGTGTCAGGGTTCGCTGATAACTAGACCGCGGATCTTATGCATTTAGGAGTATTAGTCGACTAACGTGAGAAATATGTCCTAGATATAGCTAACGAAGTAACGATATTGTTGTAATAATTGTAGAATATATTCGGCGTTATGTATATTTTGTGTATGTCCTCTATATTGTTATATGCCAGAAATGCATAGAAACTTGCGATCTAATAATAACTATAAGGAACGAAATACGTGACGTACAGCAACGTTTCGTTTCTTGTTTACGAATCCGAACTTGAAATCTTGCGATTTAAAATGGTCTGCGTCTTTACGTAACCCGCGTAATAATTGCAGTCTTTCACGATTGGATAACCAAGTGTCGAGAGTGAAAAAACCTACCATCGCGTTTATTACCATTGGTTCGTGGGTGACAATAACGAGTATCTGATTACTGTAATATTATTTCTAGGTATTCGAATAATCTTCTGTTGGTTTGAAGTTGTAGGGCCGGGGGGGGGGGGGGCCAGGTCACCTCGACTATAGCTCTGTCTCGATTAACAATTCGACGAAGTCCGATCGACGATCGTTCGTCCTTTTCTATTTTTCGCTGTCGCCGCATGGCAACACGCCGCGTTCACCATAACGTGCCATAACTGTGTTTACATTTCTGTGCTACGCCGCATTTCGTATCGATTCCCTACAAAGCGAAACCGTTCTTTCCAACTATCTCCATCCTTTCCTTGCATCGGAGAATACTCGTTTGAGCGCAACAGCCCCGAATGGGTTAGTTACTTTGTTTACAAGAACGACACGGATGACTTTCTCTGTCGGATTCACGCTCGACGAAACCTCCTTTCGATAAACTAAGAACGCCGACGATCCCGAGTCTCGACGATCGCTTGGAATCGTGATTCATCCTTGGCGGAGCTCGATACACCGCTTGCTCCCTGTTAATTTCGTGCCATTGAGATCTGTATCGCTCGACCGTGACTCAAGTTTTGTACAACGACACGCAACTGATATGAATCATAAAACACGCGTTCGTCGCGTCAGGCATAATAGTTGAACGCGAGACAAATTGTCCGAGCGATATGAAAAACTAAAAGAAGAGAAACAAAGGTTGCGTGGTAGATTAAATTAAAAGAAAAGAAATTTGAGGAATTACGCTTGGGAATACCGCGCGGTGTCGCTGATAATATTCAACAGTAAATAATAGAAAAAGAAGGGTAGCAGTTGAACGCGAGGCAAATTAATATCGAGCAGTGAAATATAAAACTGAAAGAAGTGGAGAAGCAAAGGTTGTGGAACTACGCTTGGGGATACCGCGCGGTGTCACTGATAATGTTTAACAGCAAATAATAAAAAAAGTAGGGAAATTTACAAAAAGTTCCGTGTCACCTTTCCCGTTACCGTCGTCGAGTGTGAAAGTGAGATTTTCCGGGCAACTGGTCGGCCATTGTGTCTAAGGTGTCACGGGTGAGTAAATAACGAGTGAGTGCCGGAAATAATGTGTGCATCCATGAATTAAACCCTTGTCAATGAGCGTGAACCTGCTTTTATTTGCTCAAAGTTGTTCACCCCGTGAACGTTCCTGTTTCGCGAGTGCTTTTGCTGCGAACGCAACAATCGTAGGACTGCCGAGAAGCTTTCAGGGCACAGTTTCTTGCTTCTGATACTGTTTCCGGATTCTTACATTCACCTGGGGGAAAAAGTAAACAACTTTTAGGGTATGATTCGACCAATAGAAATTACCGAACTGTACGAATTCTGTTTTACGTTGAACGAACAAGTGTTTTCCGAATAAATGTTTTCTGAATAAATGATCGAATATGAAAACAGAGTTTTCGTTAACGTCGTTAACTAACCGAGTGTGCCAAGTCTTCTGACAACGAAATTGCGCGTTTTAGCTGTTAGTTTCATCAGTGATCTGATGATAATCGATATCGTGTGTCCTCAGACCACAGAGATTACGGAATTAAATTATAATCCAGAAGCTAGTGTTGCAATTAACCTTATCAGGGATTTAAAATAATCGTTTAGCGATATCGGAGCATAGAATTCATTGAAAAATACAACTGGAAATCAATAATGATCAAAGTCACTCGGTCACTTTGATCTTATCATAATGTCTATTGCAACATTTTGTGGGCGTATAATTCGCAATTCCCAGGTACAGTTTGAACCGTTCGTCTTTTTCCTTTGAGAATTTTCTACAAATGTAACCATAACGAAGGTTGTAGCTTGTTACATCTACTTAGCCCATTATGGTCGACCCGTGGACACGAAAGGAATATTGAATCATGCGATTGGAAGACGCGATGGCCTCTCACCGTCGGTTAGGACGTCATTTCAATCGTCGACTCTTAATCGCATCCTGCGTTCGCTCTTTTATATGCGAACGACATCGCAGACACTCGTAACGCCCACCCTTCCGGATCACTTTAACCGCCAAAACCGATCCAACGATCGAGTTAATCGACTCTCGGAGAATGGACACGAACGACCAGTTTGTCCCAGGATGTTTTCGCGTGCGCAGATAACGCTCGATGGAGCGAATCGATTATAACAACGCCGAACATAATTGGGGGATCAGTTGCTCGCGTGACTTCATCGCTCGTGACGGCATTCGACGCTCCGACTGGCCCAAAAAAAACCTACGCAAACGTTCCACGAACACCATTTTACATTGTCATATTATATCGCAAAAGAAAGTTTCGCTTAAAAATATTTACCGAGTCGCGGTTATTGGAAATTAAGTATCTGATAAGGGTACTATATTTAGTAGTATTAGGAACTATATTCCTCGTGATAAACGGTAGTCGTTTCATCGATGTTGTATATTTTAGAAACTATAAAACGTCGTTCACCAAAACTATATACTGTTAGCTTTAGTTATTTATTATTTACTACTGTGCGAAAGCTGATTAAAAAATCACGCTTGTGAAATCCAAACTGGACTTTCATGGATTTTGATTTTCACTTTTTGTAATAATTATTAATTGTTGTACCGGTAAAGAGGAAACGGTGGTCGAAGACGAGGGAACTCGAGGAAGGCTTGTCCAACGTCACCAAACTATCCCAACGATCAAACTTTCGACGCGACCGTCGACAAACGACTGATACACAAATGGCATTGTTGGGTTAACAACTAAATAATCGACCGGCAGCAATCACGCGCGAACGCCGAGACGCGTCAGTAATTGCCGTGCAAAAAGTCAGTGTCATTATTTTATAACTGGACAAAAAACACTGTTACGATACTAGGTCAGACGGAGGTAATCCAGGCCGGTGGTTTTCGTCGTTGATGGAGACCGATCCTTATATTCCATCGCGGATATAATAAACATTGACCTTTTACAAGAAATTCAAAACTTATTAACCCCTTGCACTATGCTAAAGTGGTCGCGCTGAATTTAACAACGAGCCTAACTTGTGATTTTCAACTTTGGCCCAAAATTTTCATCACGACTCTGATTCGTGGTTTTCAACTTTGGCCCAAAATTTTCATCACGAGCCAGACTCGTGATTTTCAACTTTGGCCCAAAATTTTCATCACGACTCTGATTCGTGGTTTTCAACTTTGGCCCAAAATTTTCATCACGAGCCAGACTCGTGGTTTTCAACTTTGGCCCAAAATTTTCATCACGGGCCAGACTCGTGATTTTCAATTTTGGCCCAAAATTTTCATCACGGGCCAGACTCGTGGTTTTCAACTTTGGCCCAACATTTTCATCACGAGCTTGATTCGTGGTTTTCAACTTTGACCCAAAATTTTCATCACGAGCCTGATTCGTGGTTTTCAACTTTGGCCCAAAATTTTCATCACGAGTCAGACTTGTAAAAATAGTCCGAGGGCTTGAAGGAAATTCAATATTGAATTGAAGAAAATTTAATATTAAATTATTTAAAAAAAACCTTAATATTAAGGTTTCCATAAAGATTTTGAAAGATTTCATTTGATCACACCAGCGTTAACATCGTAGGAAAACAAAGGAACGTGTACAACAGTCTACAACCGTCGCCCATGAAATGTCCTTTGCTTGTAAATCCATCGCACGGTATAGGAATAATAATACAATAATATCCAGCGGATGTACAAGGTCGATCCGTGAACAATCTGAAAATGCATTATGCGGGACAGTCCTTGATTTTGCACGCCTGTTCTCTACCCGCGATTTTCTTAAAAATGATATTCAGAATTTCGAGTATTTGTCCATTACCTGTAACAACTCTACACAAATCGAAATGCTCGACGAAAAAAAAGAAGAAAGTGGTACTCTATCGATTCAAAAAATGTACTCAGAATTTCAAGTATTTGTCTATTACCGGTAACAATCTATTCAAATCGAAATGCTCAACGAAAAAAAGAAGAAAGAAGTGCCTATGTTGTATCCTATCAATTCGAAAAAAAGATGGCCGCCCACTTTTAAACATCCTCTGGACACATTTCAGTCATAAAACTCTCCGAAACGTATCTCGGTACCTTTTACGCACGCTTAGAGACAGAAGATGTACATGTGTATATCACGAAGCCTGTCACTTGGTAAACAATGCCACCACTCACCGAAATCGCAGTTATATTATGCCATCCCCCGGCGTGTTCGTAATTTCCGCCAAAGTGTCCGCTACGGTTTTCACTATGTAGACACGTTGCTCAGACTATTGGTCGGATCTACCGACGATTTAACCGCGGTGAACGGTCGCGCACAATAAACCACTTTCGTCTGACGAAACTTTCCACTAGCGATATCTCCACGAAGCATGGTAAGCTCGACGGGTACACGATCGGGCCACGGACTATGGGTCGTACACCTACGGCTCCTTTTCGATTCGAGTCATGGTGGAGATCCCAAGGACGCCAACATCAAGAACACAATGTGCGTGCACGCACAGGGTGTCCAAAAATGTCAGACACGACGTCTCCTGTTGACACTAAACCGACGACGTTCGTTCGCAACTATTAAGTTGTCCCAAAAAATTCTTTCGCTTTATGAATAACTAATACATGCACAATAGTTTATGTTTTATGTTACATTACTGAATTGTGCACGATTCATTTTGCTCCATTACTGTTACAACATAAATATCTATGAAATTAGCAACTAGCGAAAGAAACTTTCGCGACGAACAGTCTCAAAGACGCGTTCTTCAATAATATACAAAAATATTTTACGCGGAATTAAATTGAATAACGCGTGAACCAATCTATGTATGAGTCTACGTAGGTTTGAGGTTAACTTCCAAAATCCTCGTCGAGTTATTCAAAGTTCGACAAGTGATAATTTACAACGATGTTGACCGATGTTTCAGGCAATGAATGAAAGTTTCGCGCGAAGAATAAATATTATTTTCGGGTACGAAACACGAGGAAAATATTATTTTCGGTAACGGGGGTTGCCGACTGCGTTAATCGAGGAAGAGAGGAAATGAATTTATACATTTATTACCCAAACTTTTTCTATTTCGATATCCGAGTCGATTGGGAAATTTTCGTGGGGCAACGCTGAGATTGGAAAGTTCGAGATCGCGGAATGAATTTTGTTCGCACGCGAGAAATACGATCGAGGCATTGGAAATAATGGCGCGCCTTACGGGTCGGTATTCGAGGGTGAATCGTAGGTTTCGATAGGTAAACAGAGAACGGACGTGAACGGTTGGTTTATTTCGAGACAGATCGATATTTCGGATCTCTGGTTTTGATAAATCCTCCCTGTTGGCGCGTCGTGCGCGTTGGTAACGCGAAAGTATTTGGCGAATACTTATGCAATCGTACCAGGCATTCCTGTGATTTCCAAATGCGAAAATTACAGTAGCAACGAGTCGACTGACCACCAGAGTGGAGAAACGATATACAGGGTGTCTCAAAATTGTTGGAAGTCATTGAAGAGGGTGGTCCGGGGGGTGATTTGAAACAACTTTTTCCTTAGCCAAAATGTTGTCCGAGGCTTCGTTGAGGAGATATTAAGAGAAAACACTGACCAATCGGAGCGCGTAGTCTACGCTTCCGCGGCCGCTCCATCGGCATCCTCGTGCTCTGATTGGTCAGTGTTTTCTCTTAATATCTCAACGAAGCCTCGGACAACATTTTCGCTAAGGAAAAAGTTCTTTCAAATCACCTCGTGAACCACCTCTTGCAAGGACCTCCATTTTCGGGACACCCTGTATGGAACAGTTTTTGTTCTTAATATATCAAACACCACGTCACCCATACATTCGACAATTAATTAGGACTAATCGTAAGCGTTAACGAAATCGAACGTGTCGAAGGGTGTGCCAAACGGACCCTGGTAATTTCGATACACCGTATATGTTACAAACGTGTACCTGTGGATAATAGACACGTTCGATGGTTGATGACTAACTCACCCGGCTCAATGGCACGAAAACAACCTCGACTTTATGACTTCCGTCGTCTCGTTGTCAGGAAGGTCGTTGATCGACGAGATCATACATATCCTGACGATTCTCGAAATCTGATCTCATCATCTGGTGGAACTCGTTGTGTCCTCGTGCGTACATGAAATACTTTCTTCAAACGTGATTCACGTGCCGTGGGAAGTGCGCTTCGTGTTAGAAATTTGAATCCTGTGACGTATGAACGTCGTACCCAGCGATCAAGCGGTAAGTTGGATCGATTCGGTCGATAAAGAAGAGTTCCTTTTCCCGCGATCCAGTACATACCTTCCGGTTACCTCGAAATCCCGCGCGTTTTGCTCGTGCATCAGTGTAACCGTGCGATTTTTGTAAAGTCCGAACACGTGGATGTACTTGTATTATTATCGAGCATCGATGTTTAACCGAAGTACCGAGCTTCTTCCGAGGATCTACAGCAGCTGACACTTTCTTTGCACTGTCCACAAGGTCGGTTCTACGATATCATGGAAAACTATCTATTTGGAAGAGATTATACGTAACACTTCATCGCATCGAACACCTTTTTTTCCTGACACTGTTGGTAAAATATCGATGGAAATGGAAACGTAACTTTGACTTTTTGTAAATAATTTGTTGTCTCCTTTTCCACGAGTGCGGATTAACTGTATCTGGTATTGTTCTCGAGATCGAACACGTTTCGTTAAAAAGATGAGTGTTCGACAGTTCTTTGGAAACATGATGGATCAATGATTTATCATGCGTTCGAGATAAAGTATCGATAGCATCGTACGACCGCCGACAAGATATAAACAATCGGTGATATGGCTACGAGATATAGGATTAAAAGCGTAGAGGTGTAGGATGAAAGCAGGCAGGCTAACTTCAGGTATTATTAATCGAAGACACGTTAGTGTCTCCACTTACCAACTGGTTGTTCGCTAAAACAGGTAAATGTATGAACAGAACAGTATATATACGTATAGAGTACCGGCTACATAAAGAAGGCAAACCAAAGGAAACGAAGACACAATTTAAAACAATTTCGTACTTCAAAAAGTATAATTTTTTCAATTTAGCGTAGATAAGTTACCTATTCATTTGATGACTTATCGTATTTAGCTTACGTCTTGCTACGCCTGATGGCGACACTAGCGCATTACCGACTGAAATATTCACTGTGATGTTAGTTCACCAGTTTGTCAACCAGGGATAGTGCACTTTCCTTAGTTTAACTTGTGTAAACAATTTGACAAGACTACACTATATAAAGAAAAGGTAAAGGTAAGTTTAACTTCTAAAAAATACAAATATAATTAGGAATAAAACACATTAGAATGGAATAGAGCACATTCGACACTTTCTGAATTGTATATATTGTGACCAATGCAATTTCAAAATCAGAGACACCACTGTTATTTATAAAAGGATATAGTGCAACAGATTTATTTCTTCGAATAATACATTTATGTTCAATGTATACATGCAATGCTTCATATAAAGACAAGCATCCTCGGTTACAAACAAACACGAGACACGACGACCGTAGACGTCTGCTCAATAATAACATTTTTTTTTTACGTCTGCACTTTGACAGAGTGCGCATATACCTATCACGATTTAAAAATCACCTATTCGCGTAATTCGATAGTGAAAAATTAGCGAGCTCAACTTCGCCGGTTGAATTTAAAAAATTTGAAATCCTATTACTTCAAACGATTTAAAATTACACTGAATTTTTTTTCATGCACTTAAAACAAAAAACAAAAAGAAAAAAAAAGAAGGAAAATTGAAAGACTAGAATTTAACATAGATGGTCCAATCAAAAAATATATATATATCTTCATATAAAAAGTATACTTCGGCTGTGATATCTTACATTATTATAATATAATGTTCCGTTACCCCCACTGATTTGATTAATTATTGACTTGTTTGATACCATTTTTCCATGAGCACAAATGGAGCAAGATATGCAAAATTATGGTAAATTTTAAATAATGAACATATATATATATATATAAATGATTGTAAAGCATAGCTGTAATAGCTGTTTTCGAATGTGTATTTGTATCTAAGAAAATAGACGTTGGACATTTGTCGCAATTTCTGTTGGAAGTTCGGTATACATGGAGTTCCATTCGTTTGGAAAATCTCGCTGCGCTGATTTGACAAACTCCTTGACGAAACTCTTCGTCTCTGTATGAAAAATGTAAACGCATGCGTAATTCGATATAGTAGTGAAAATAATTTAAAAAAAAATAAAATATTGCATAACATACCATCATCGGTAGCACTCTCCTCGTGTAATACACTGACCGCTACCTTGAGCAACATGTGCATATGCGGTTGTAAAACGGAATGACCAGCCTCGTATAATGTTAATATACTTTTAAAGACTGCCTTGTTCTCTTCGAAATCTTCTTTCAATGGCAATTGATTAACAAAAACTGGAAACACTTGGTCAAGTGGCAAAATGGAGTAATTAGCGATAATGAGTCGTGCAATTGCTCCGACGACGTTATCTCGAGCTCCCGCGTGAGTCTCTTTAGCGATCAAACTCGATAAAACTTGCAAAATATCAGGGTAATGACTATTGGATCAATGTTCAGAAATATTTTCGATTTCGCATGGTTTAAATATTAGAAATATATAAAACAACGCATTAAAAGGATACGAATAGACTGCATCTTTTCCATGCATAGCAAGTTCACCAATTCCATAGATTGCATTATTGCGAACCTCAGCGCTAGGATCATTCGTGAGTCTCAGCAATGTTGGGAGAAGCTGTGGTATAAAGGCTGTAACTGTATGTTTAAGTCCCGAGAAGCATTCTGAAATTGTACCAACCGCAAAGGATCTCTGCGCTTCGGACTTGTTCTTTTTCTGTAAATATTATTTAGTTATTAAATGCACGATTGCGATAGCTAGTATGCGATAATTAGTACAAGAAGAGTCGTACCAATCTCGCTAGAAGCATCGGCAACACGACTCGGAAATAAAGTGCAAAGTCTTCTGGAGCAATTATTTTTCCAAAATTAGATAATACATCACCCGCGCACTCTATCAATAATTCATCTTGTTCAGCTTCGGTCTCCATTTCTTCTGCGTCGTCTTCATCCTGACACGCCGTTTTGCCTGCAATAAACAATATCATCCTGCATATATCGTTATTAAAATAGCAGAGATGTGATAAGCTTAGTTTTTTAAATACTCACCCGACATAACGTCTCTGACAGAATTCATTATAGCATCTTTATGGCCCTCTCCAACTAGAACATCTGTTTTTACTTCTTTCAAGAGTTCCGAATACGCATCCAGCCCGCTAATGGCTACTGTTCGTTCGTCGTCTAGTCTTATCAGTTCTGATAATTTTGGTACGTATACAGAGAGAGCTTTCAATAACGCTTCCTTTCCTTCGTTAGTATTTATTTTTGAGAAATTAATGCAAAACTGTAAAAGACCATCAATGGCAGCTTTACGAATATCTTCTTGTGGATAATTAATTAATTTAAAAGTTTCCTCGAAGGACTTCTGAAGGTATGGCAGAAATGCATCTCTGCAATAATATTTTATATGTAGTTATAAATGTAAAAACTATATTATCTAATATATAAAATTAGTATACGTAAGAGAAATATCTTACTCCGTATTTTCGGCGATTTCCTTCAAGGCTAAAATTGCTTCTTCCTTTTCATCGATGTAGGCGTTTTCAACACGGTAACCTGCTATATCGTAATCATCATCATCTTCTTCGTTGTCTGTGTTCTCAATGTCTTCTTCATCGTTTTCGTTTTCACTTTCAGTGAGATCTTCGTAAACCGGAAAGGCAGAATTCTCGTCGTCCTTATAGTGTGGCTATAACAAAATAGAACGACACGATTGCAAAATATCATCGCGTTATTTATATTCTTTTTATAATTTACATACCACTATGCCTTCCGAGCTCTGTATGCTGATTATCATGTGTTCGATAATTTCTGGCAAAGCAGCCGCCATTTCCTTTTTCATTACGGTACTAATCGAGGCAAACAATCCATAGATGGACTTCTTCAAATCGGGATCTTGTGTTTCCTTCAGTAATTGCATTCCAAAATTGAGAGATCTAGCAGCCAAGGGTTCAAAATTTTTATTACCTATTGTTCTTGCAATCACTCCGAGAGTATCTGCAATATCGATCGATTTAAACAAAGTCCTTAAACGTTATCTAAAATTTAAGTAAACCTGTAGAAATACGAACCAACTGCTTGTACTTGAAGACACATGGTTTCTTCAGTTTGTTTTTCCGTAAGATAACTATCGAGAATAATAATGATCTTTTCGAAGTACGGCAATATGTGCTCCTTGCTGGCCAAGACAGCCGAACCGATAGCACTTAGAGAAAGTTCTCTAACGTGAACCGGAGTGTCGGCGTTTAGAATTTCGAAGAGCCTTTCCATTAAAGTTGGCAAATAGGGTAAGATACTTTCGTTCAAATTTTCACAGAACATTTCCAGTGCGTAAAACATACGATCGACCGACGGAGGCGCTTTCTTCTCTTGTTTAATGTGAGCACATATTTGACCGAGATACTCGAATAGTACAGGTAATAATTCGGATGAATATTGCGAAATGTCCGGCTGTAAATGTTCCGAAAATTGTCCAAGAGCGAAAAGAGCAGCGTTCCGTACTACAGGAATGGAATCCGTGATTCCTTGGCAAGTGCAACGTAAGAATGATTCGAGATATTTAGTTCGAATATATTCTGAACAACCCTCTGCTAACACCGCCATCGCTAAATAAGACGCTTTCTTTGCATATATGTCCGTTCCTTGAAGACTAGGTTCTATGTATTGCAACTAAAAAATGATATAGTAACGAGACATTAAATGTGTAAGTTTCTCTTACGGAGAAAACGATTAAAAGTGTATTAAATTATACCAATTGGGGAATTAATTTCTCTGGAGGTAAATTAAGTGCGAGTAAATCTAAAATTTGGGCAGCACAAGTTACAGGTGTATTGTCTTCGTTATCGGTAAAGTAAACTTCATCGTCTTCATCCTCGGGTTGCGTGGACATTAGAGTGAACAACATATCTATCAAATTATTGCAGAAAATTATATCTCTTTGCAAGAATAAAGAATTGTACGTGTTCGTTAATATTATTTACCTATTATGGGCTCAACAAGTTTATGTTTTATTATGGCTTTCTTTTTCGTTCTGGCTAACCAGCCGATAGAAACAACAGCTTTAACTCTAAGAGCATTATCTAAGGACTTATTATTAGCGATTGCAAGGCACATACTGACAAGAAGTTTGACATGAGGTGCTATCACAGCAATTGCATTTTCGCATAGTTCGTCTAGCAATTCGAAGCACTCGATAGCTTTATCTTCGTTAGTCGCGGTAAGAGACTGAATCGTGGCCATTACTTGTGGCATCATTTGATGGTAAGCGTTTACCATCTGCAAAAGTAATTCATTTATAAAAATGCTTAAGACTGGTTTTAATGAATTTACATTCATCATGTCAAACTTACCATTTGATTACCTTGAATTAATGGGATAAGATTTAGCATTATTCGTAGAACATAATATGCTACAGGGTTTCCTAAATCTTGTAGACTGTTTAATGTTTGACCCAAAAGAACTGTGATTGATTCAGCATGTGCTTGGTATGCATCAGGGGCCATTTCTGTCATAACTGACAAAGTATAGGTTCCCAACTATAAAAAAAAAGTTGTGTCAAAAAAATAATCACGGACATTAGAAATATTTAACAATTTCTTATATACCTCTTTCTCTGCCAAGTTTTCGCTGGTAACCAGTTGCTGAACAAATTGTAAAACTTCAGGCCACCCATTAGTAGGCAATTCATGTTTTACAATTAAACCTATTAACTGTGCAATTGCATTCTTTACAAATTTTTCTGGTTCGTTAACCAGTGCCTGGAATAATATAAATTGTATGGTCTCTTTGAAGAATGTGATTTTGTAAATAATTTTTTTACCTGGAGAATCACAGTCTTAAATTCGCTGCGTATAGGTGGTGGTAATTGCAACCAGTGTTTTCCTTTACTGTAACGATTCTTAAGCAATACGGCTGCATATTGTCGTATCTGAAGATATATTCATGTTATGAAAGGTTTATGGATACACAGGTGGAATATTTATGCGATAGAAGTACAAACCTGGGGCTTTGGCGATGATACTATCAGTTGACATAGTGTTGGTATACTTTCTGGTTTTTTTACAGCTTCTCTGAGTTCTGCTGTTCCCTGGAAACATCATAACATAGTTGTACTCCGTGTTAAACAAGAATGTGTTTTATTATAAATTGATAAATGGCTATGTAGAAAATGTGTACATTTGATTATAAGAAGTAAAAATGATGGTGTTCCATCTTGGTTAGTGGACACAGCAAGGATTCACGATACGTTATATTATAATATGTCCCTGGATTATATAAAATATATAAGTCTCTATGTGTAGGTGATTGCCAGTTATATGCTAATAAATGAAAAGCATGGTTCGTCCTCGCTTTAGGCTTAAAGCTACCTGACATGCATATTAAAACATCGAAGTGCTAACGATAGGGAAAGGTCTACGAGCAGTATGTTATTTCATTTATTTCACGGACGGAATGTACAGGAAAAAAGGTATGATTTTATCAAACCTGCAACGTGGATACAGCGAATTAAATTTAATAGCATTTAAAATGGTTATCAGCCTACCCGAACACGTGTTTCGAACATCACAAAAATTTGTCCTAACTGTTAACTGTCACTTTTCCAGACATACCTGTTGTATCGTTGTGTTATCAGCTACAAGCAACTTCGATAGTATTTCCTCCATAACTGGATTTATATTAATAACAAAATACGTATTTAAGAGTACTTCCAAACGAAGCAGGGGCCCAGAAGTAGCCGGCTGTCTACTCAGTCTACTACCACCGCTGCTCTGACCTGTTGGTGACGTCCATATGATACTTAAACACGCAGGCGCGACATTATACGTATAAACAACGAATAAAATTTTATTTAGGATTCATTGTTTCGTCCTTAAAATTATTTTAATTGGCAGAGAAAGGAACATTTACGAGGGAATAGAATGGTTGAATTATTATAGATATATATTTTGGTATATTTCTCGACATTTATTCTTTAAAGAGATATATTGTTGCCACGACCATAATTTTCTAAGTGCCTGTACAATCACGAAAAATAATAAATCATATAGATGACGTTCCAAGCCTAATTTTTAACGAGCGTGAAGTTTTATTTTATAGAAATGTAGCCTTCTTTTGTAAGCTTTTAAACTGGTATGGTTTCTCTTGTGAGTTCCCGCCATTTTCGGTTGAATAAATAGTCATCTAGCGGTGAAAGGGTCGAACTAATCTCGGAGTTTGACCAGCGCTACTATCGGGAAAACGCTCAAGTTTGTCCTCGAATAGTTCAAGCAGTCACTAGTCGCTAGAAGGCGCGATTTAGATGGTAATTACCGACACGATGGTAACTTACCGATGGGTGTCGGTAGATTACCACGAAAAAGCGCCATTTAGGCAAAAAGGAACTATTGAGGACAAACTTGAGCGTTTTCCCGGTAGAGGCGCTGATTATACTACGAAATTAGTTCGGTATGTTCACCGTTAGATGACGACACTAGTTTTCCGCGGGAAATTTGAATGTATTTTTATTTAATTAAATTGAAGTTCATTAGAAGCGTTTGTAAATACTATTGAGTAGTTTAAGAGTCTTTTTCGTATAAATTAATACATTAGTCGATGTATTTTTCGTTAGTGACTTGTCAAAAAATTTGTGTAACCGAGTTCTTATATGATCCGCTTATAGACAATATTAATCGTCCTAGGCGAATATATATTTTTATCGTAGAAAGTATACAAGTACATTCTTTTAATACTGTTTTAAATATTATTTAAATATTATTTTTGATTATAGAGACATATTATCATTGTATTTTTATCAATTATTCTTGAGCTTCACTGTTCCTCGTTCCCAACAGGAATCGGTTATTTATTGTAAAAGATTGCTTCCTTTACAATATTAGTCCAGATTTTTTACTCTTCGTGTCTGTGCAGTGTAAGTCATGCAGGTCGTTTGTTCGCCTACAGACTCGCAACGCGTCGGGCAGTTTATTATTTTAGAGTGAACCCCTTCCTATTCCCCTCTGTTCCCCTTTCTCTATTCCTTGTTCACTTCTTCTTTCGGTTAAAAAAAAAAATGCCATAGCTTCCCGTCTTTCCATGAACGCTGCGTTGTGGAAATTCTTTGGATCGCTGTTAAAAGACTGAGTATCGATCGGAACGTTCTTCGATGTATAGCAGAAGCAGCGAAAAAAAATTGTGAATGTAGTATTTTAATTAACGATGTTTTGTTTTATAGAAATTATTACCACTTTATTTTCGTTCATTTAACCCGAGTCTAAGCGCCTCTATCGGGGAATTTATTTAACCTCAAACATATTCGTCGTCTTGTGCTCGAGCAGAAAACTCTGGAAAACTCTAATCAATGTCTAATCAACCTTTGGTCTTGTACTTCGGTTGTCTTGGAAAATATTCCTCTAAATTTTTGAGCGAATGGTTACGCTAGAAAATAAACGAGTCTTCTGGTGTAAGACGAACAGACTTAGAATCTATCTCGAAAAAGGTATCGCAGAAACGCCTGTGCTCGACGAAGCACGGCCAGATAGCCTGTCAGCGACGTCATTGAGTGACTCCTCTTGCACCTCGTGCATATTCGTCGTCTGGTTTTACGTGCATTCCAGACGACTCGGTGGTAGTTCTTTCTGTACCGATTTAGTACCCGCCATCGTGCGCTGTTAAGAAAAATCGATCGAGATACCGACTTTCGCGAAGTAAAACGAAATATCTGAACTCTCGCTGTATTTAGAACTTGAATAAAGAGATACCGCAACTGATATCCGTTTATTCGCGTTACAAAAGCAATTCTACCGACATCTACGAGAAATTGAAGCAACGTGAGGTTAGGTTAAGAACGGCGCACTTCAATTTTTCGATAATATTTAGACGAAGATGTTACGGCACAGGTCTCGTGGGAATAAAATTGAGTAAAATTGCAAATAATGTTTAGAATTTCAGAAAGTTCCATTGAATGTTTGAACATTTTTAGGTACAATTCGCATCGTTATTATTGGTAGAGAGGAAACCCGGTGAAAAACGTTAATGCGCAATTAACGTTGGTGATGAATCCTTTTCGTGCGAGCCGACGACACGTGTGATCCGCCATTACACATGGCGTTTTGAAATTTATTACATAAGCAATCGTGCCTCTCGATTCTTCGGGTCGGGTTGGAACATCAAAAAGAACTGTACGGATACAAACCTAAGTACCTAAGTACAGAATTTAAATACTTTAAATA
The DNA here is from genome assembly GCF_026225885.1 of Hylaeus anthracinus. Taxonomy (NCBI): domain Eukaryota; kingdom Metazoa; phylum Arthropoda; class Insecta; order Hymenoptera; family Colletidae; genus Hylaeus; species Hylaeus anthracinus. The sequence continues at coordinate 14,155,494 of NW_026535289.1, forward strand.
ATCTATTATGTACTATTTAACGAATTGAGAATTGAAAACTGAATATACTCCCAATAATAATAATGATAATACATTTACAGATGGACGTGAACCTAATCTATTACAAAATATGTTCCTTTTGATATTATGCGACCTATAATGGCAGACTGAACGCAGTGTGGCTGATTCATTCGTGAATTTCTCAACTTTTTTTCCTTGACCGCGATAATGAGATCTGAACGCGCTGTCATCAGGCTATTTCAGGACATGACGGAACCAATTATTTAGCAGACTGTCCGCGCGGAGGTGCAACACGTGATTTATAGGATTCACAAAGGAACCGCGGCACTGTTTGAACACGTGACAGAAAGAATTCCATGTTGCTCAAATAAGTGTATCCTGGCGATGGTCGAAAGGAACCACCGTCATTTTTATGGCAGGGACCTAGCAACAAGCTGTTCCAATAGTAATCTGTCGCAGACGACTCGGCCCGGTAGCTGTACCCTCGACGACCATATTATCTTCTTTATAACCAAAAAAGGACTCGGGGTTGCTCCCAAGTTCCTCGAAGGAACCAGCGGAGTCTTTGGAGTTCAGATTTTTTTTATTTTCCCCTCTTGTTTTTTTACAAGAGGAGTTCAAGTCCGAGTTTAAGTTTTTAATATGAAATATCTTTCAGGACGACGTTTTCTTTGTATTTTCTCTGAAAATTGATCGGATCGACCAGCACGTTTATTTTTAAGTACGGACAGGAAGCAAGTAGGAAAATTGGCAAACGGCTTTCCATGCAAGCTGTGACGAAGATCACGTTGCTCGAGTTGACTCCAAGCTCCAAACTGTCCGATGAGCAAGAAGAGTTCCTAGAACCCGCTCGTGGGCTATAGCCGGGCACCGGAGAAAGAACTTTCCTTATCAACAATCGCTTTGTTGTCGCCGCAAAACCATCGCGACGTTTCAAAGCGTTCAACCCTGTGGCGTCTCTGTAGCTACAATTAACTTGGACAAAAAAAAAACAACGTCATTGTTTTAGATTTCATAATGCGTTGATAATTGAGACATTTACTCTGTACTCGTTCGGTATTTTACAGTGCATGATTAACACCGTTATCAATGTTGCGTAAGGAGACCGTCTACGCTATTTAAGCAACAAACATCGATTTCTATTTTTTTTTCTTTTTTTTTTAGCAAAGAACGTTTTAATACTACAGAACTTGGTTCGCGGCGGAAGACTTAAATTAATGATAACATTTATCGATAGCTATAAATATAAATAAGAAGTCGGTGCGCGTGGTTGTCGAAGGCGCTGGACTAAAAGATACTTCTCCACGAATTGTACAATGGTAACAGAGTAGAACAGGGTTGAAAGTAAAAGATTAAAGAAAGATCTCACTTTTTAAATAACATCACTTAGTTTTAAATCGTTACTTTCAAACGTGGCCTACCCCGCGCTTCGACCAACCCTCGAGCACGCAACGTTGTTTCTTTACAACTTCTATACATACACACACACACACACACGCGCGCACATGCATCCTGTCGATTAACCGTTTGCGGTTCAAGAGACTCTGAACGTAAAGGGCCAATCGAGGTCCATTCGTGACAGAATCACTGTAACGCGTGACCCACGAGGGTGTTTATTCATCGCACTCGATTATTTTTAAAGTTCAATCGACACTCGGCTTTCGATAATAGTACGTCGTTTCTACGCGTTAGGCTCGTCGCGTTCTCACATGCTGTACTTGATCTGATCGTAGTACATCGTCGACGAGGGCGTCGTAGTGGCCGTGTGATGAATGTTCGACGACACCGCGCCAGGTATGTTCGATATACTCAAACCGCCGATGTTGCTCAAGTTCAACGAGCCCAGCGAGCCCAACGAGCTCAAGGTCACGGATCCAGCGGGGTGGCCGAAGTACGACGGTTTCCGGTCGATCAGCCCGCCCCCGGAACTGTTCGAATTCGAATTCGAGCAGGACATTTTTATTCCTGTAACAGAAAAAGGATCGTTGCAAGAAAGTGACCTCGAGGGAATTCGTGCATTGGTAGAGGTAGAAAAGGATTGGTGCAAGAAGATGACCTCGAGAAAATTCTTGATACATACAAGTTAATACTGGAACGAAGCAGGTCAAACAATTGTTCAATGCAATTTATATTCTATTCCTTCTGCTTTGTATATCTAATTTTAGAACATCACTCCGTTCTAGAAACCAGTGTCTACCCGTCGCAAAATATTTTGTATAATGGAGTTATTATATAATTGCGAAAATTTCCAAGTGGAAATCCGAGGACGCAAGAACGAAGAGAAATCCTAAGTACTTGTACTAAGTACTAAGTAGCTTGTCCTTGAGCGAGCGAGTTTTTCAGAAAATTCACTCGAACGGGACCACACATGATGCAACCCGAGGGAAAAAGAAGAAAAAGGCAGGAGATCTCACGATACGAAATCAGTCCTTGTATAGGTACGATAAATCTTAACCTCCGGCAGCTCTCGAGTAGTTCTTCCTCGAGTGTGCACTTCACTCGTGTCTCGACGTCGTCTCCGTCTCTCTGTTTCCATCTCCCTCTTATTCATTCGATGCAAGAATTTGCTTGCAATAACGTGCAACAAATTCTGTTAACAGATAGAGACCATTATTCACCGTCCCAGGGTATCCAACAAAGAAAGTCTCGATATCTCGTTTAATATCGATTTTACGAAAACATCGAATAGAACGAAAAAGTTCCAAAATTTAATTCTCGATAACAATCGTCGTATACACTTTTGTCGCGGGAGCGATAGTTAGCGAGATACGGGGTTTTAGGTGAGAGGTTTCCGATTTCAATGTAACTGGTGTAAGAGAAAAGCTCGTAGGCGTCAGTGGGTTAAAAGCGATCCCGTCTCGATGGCAATCGGGATACGGGTTTAATCCCGGGTCGAAGGCAAGTGTAACGGCGTCGTGTGCGGTCTGAATGGCAGTGCTGTCAGTCAAAATCTCCCCCAGCCGTCTCTTCCGTCCCCCCTCGGCCAACGAATCCCGTGCTTCCTGGCCGTCGGCGGCGCTCGCGCGAATTTCTGTCTTTTTTTATTCGAATGCACGCACGTACAGAGGCTACTGGCGTACACCGTCGAAAACGACGGGCAGTAAAAGAGCACAGAAGCGATTCCCTCGCGAGGCGGCGCGCCAACAACGATGCCATAGTCGCCGCGAGCGGTGAGATCCCGCGCTCCAGAAATACATCACCGAGACCTGTGTAGAAAAAGGGAAAGAGGACGACCCGGACGCCTGCCGTGGCGTCTGCAGATTGATCTCGTTTACACTTTACTGACTGAACGAGAGAAGTGGTGGCGGCGAAAGGGCGGACGGGGGAGAGGACGACGGAAGGGTGCGTGGGTGGCACGTTTATACCCCTCGTCGATTTCACCGTGTATCGACGTCTCCGGAAGGAACGGATCGTACTTATAGATCGTACTGCAAGAAGATGACCGCGAGAAAATTCTTGATACGTACAAGTTAATACTGGAACGAAGCAGGTCAATGTTCAATGCAATTTATATTCTATTTCTTGTGCTTTGTAATTTTTATATTTTATTCTCCTCTACTATTCTTTATTTTGAACAGAGTTTCATCTAAGTTACTAGAAGAGGATTGGTGGAAGAAGATGACCTCGAGAAAATTCTTGATAAATACAAGTTAATACTGGAAGGAAGCAGGTCAATGTTCAATGCAATTTATATTCTATTTCTTGTGCTTTGTAATTTTTATATTTTATTCTCCTCTACTATTCTTTATTTTGAACAGTGTTTCATCTGAGTTACTAGAAGAGGATTGGTGCAAGAAGATGATCTCAAGTAAATTCTTGATACATAAAAGTTAATACTGGAACGAAGCAGGTCAAACAATTGTTCAATGCAATTTATATTCTATTCCTTGTGCTTTGTATATCTAATTTTATTAGCGAAAACCTTATTTCCGATAAGATACCCTGTATAGAAGTGTTACGAGAACAGAAAGAGTGGCGTTTAATCGATTATTAGTTCGTCATCGAGCAGTCGATCCTCGCTACCATAACATTCCTCGGGATCGCCGATCCGACATACCGAAACTGTTTCCACGGAAAGGTTTAATAAACGAACGTCTAGTGTTTGAGGTGGCCACGGTCGATGTACTTAGATTAAAGAACATCTTGTTTACGCCACTTGTAAACGTTTACGCGATAAGCGATCCGAGACCGCGCTTACTAGCACGCGACCGCTGCTAACCGATACAAAAAGAAAAAAAGCGTAAAAAAATGGAACGCGTATTCTCGTCCCGATTCATTTGTTTATCGGGCGACTGAACGCGTAATATACATTGCTACAGTTACGGAATCGGTTCATTCATAAACGAAACCACGCAACTGGGTTAAAACTGGAGACTTGATTCGAGCCTCGTGCTCCTTCATCATGGTAGATGTTCGTTGTTGCGTTAACCAGTTGGATGGATTATCAGCGATTCAGGAATGATTATTAATTATTTTACTTTTTTTTTTGAGGTGGAGAAGATTAGTTTGTTCAAAAGGTTTTACAAGTTGAAATATTTTAAATAGCTTATCTGCGAACAATAAAATTCAAATCTATAGAGTTTCATATTCTCAGATCAATATATAAGCAAAATATATTTTTTCTTTGCAGACGAAGCTCACCGATCAAGAATCCAGTCCACCCTGTTCATCGAGAAATGCGCACAAAGAATATGCTCGATTCTCCAAATTTTAACCGAGACGCCAAATAATGCAAGTCGACGCACTCTCGTTTCACTGCCAACGAAAGAAGACATTTAACGAGCGTTTAATCGCCGAAGTAACTGCTGTCCTCCACGCTAAATTAATCCGACGGGAAACACGTCCGAGACTTCGTGTCGCGCCGCGTTACACGTGTCGAGTTACCAGTTACGAATTACGACTTCTCCCATGGGCGTGACAGGACCGTCACCCTCCCGACTAATAGGTCCTGTCAACTCCCAGTGATTTCGTGCCTGTCTGTCCTACTGGAAGAGTACTCTCGCCCCTATTATTAAACGGAAGCAATCGTCAAGCTCACCTGTCCGAGGTGGTGGTCTTCTTACAACGTTTGCTTCCGCTTTTCCTACGGTACTCGGCGAATGCGCGCAATGATGCATCGTTATTAGCATTATTATGATGCATTATTATTAGTAGACTGCGGATCTTTATGGATTTAAAGGAAATTTGAATGTGTTAGAAGCTACAAAATGCAAACAATATGCAAGAATATAAAAAAGATTGAAAGTAAAGCTCATGTTATAATATTTGCAGAATAAAATGAATTCCTATTTAGGTTGAATTTTTACAGGCACGTTCGCAAATATTTTATTTTGCATAAAAATCCGCAGTCTAATTAAACACAAAAGATGAACTCCAGTACACTCGTGCCCCTGCCGGCTCGCGAGTTAAACATCTTCGACAACTTCTAATGTTCAAACAGTTTCAACAATACGTACTAAATTATTTGAATAGTCGCAGGGCTTAAATAGTCTATAGCGCTCCGATTCGACATAGAATCATGCGATTGTAAAACGTGTCGAGACAATTTCGTGAACGAGCGTGGACGACAGTTTGGCTGTCCGATGGTCGGCGCCTCGGCGGTCGTAAACTGTCTACGATTTTCCAGATGGCCCTGCTCGACTGTCATGAATTGTCATTGTTCTCCTCGACTCCAGAAACTCCGAATTTCGCAAACGAAAAATGGGAATAACTTTAGACAAATATTCTAGGTAAAATCAATTTCAAATTTTCTAATGGTTATTCAATTAGATCATTCTTTGTAAAATTATTTATATGCTTTTCAATTCCAGTATTTAGCTTCTCGAATTTATTTACTGCGTTGATGGCTGTCTACTTACAACGTTCAGTGTTTGGAAACAGACTGGGCTTTTGATGTACCCAGTAAGTGTATGGAAGAATTATTGTCAGCCAAGATTGGCATATGCTACTGTAGACAATTTTTTTGAAGATTGTCTTTTAAAGACTGTTTCTAAATAGCCCTTCTAAATAGGTAGATAAAGTGTTAAGTTTAGACTAAAAATCCCTAATCCATTCCTGAGGAAATGCTCTTTCAACACTAATTTTACATCTTTTTCAGGCGTCCAGAAATAATCACCCAAAAATGCGCAACAATGACGCACATGAAAGGGGACACGTTCCGTTCAAGGATTCTTGAATTAGAGGAAGAAGTATACTCACCAGTGTCCGTCACAGGTGTCTGGCACCCGCTGTGCGGCGAGCTGACGTTCCCCACGGGGCTGGTGTTGCCAGTTTGCTCAGGGATCCCCTGCATAGAGACGTTCGCGTTGGCGCCGGCATTGTTGACCCCAGGGAGTCCGTACCCCACGTAATAGTCCTGTCCAGGTGTCTGCGCGGCGGGTGCCGAGTTGGAGGAGCATTTGTAGCTCATCATAGCCTCGTTGTCCTTGTAAACCGTTTCAGGATGGTGCTGCTGGTGGTCCTTGACCGAGAAAGCCTCCGTGGGCCTGTAGGTCAACTGATCCTGGTTCCTGGCGGGGTAGCCCGGCTCGCTCTTGAACGCCACGATCTCCCCGTTTCTGTACACGGACGGCTCGCCTGTTTTATATGTGACCTCCGTGGTCTTGTACGTCACCTCTGCTATAGGAGGCGTTTTATACGTCGCCTCAGGGTAAGCCCAGTCCGCCGTGACAGCGGCACCAGGTCCGTACATCGCGTACTCCTGGTAATTCTGATACTGGTTCTGGTAACCGTTAGCATACTCCATGCCTCCAGGTGCCAAGTTCTCGTACCCGGCCGCCTGGACGCTCATGGGACCGCTCCCGGAGAAGTATTGAGGGTACTGAGGCTTCAGAGCCTGACACTTGCGACGGAAGCCCCGCGGCCGTCGACGGAAGCTGCCTTCCTCGAACATGTACTCCGTAGATGGATCGATGGTCCAGTAGTGGCCCTTGCCGGGTCTGCCTAAGCCTTTTGGGAGCTTGATGAAGCACTCGTTGAGGCTCAGATTGTGACGCACCGAGTTCTTCCATCCCTGGTAGGCGCCTCGAAAAAAGGGGAAACGTTGCTGAAGGAAGGAGTAGATCTCCGAAAGGGTAAGCCGTTTCCCAGGACTAGATTGGATCGCCATCACGATCAAGGCTATGTACGAATAAGGAGGCTTCTCCTGGCGACGCGCGCCGGGCTTCCTCGGCAGCTCTGTGCTGGTAGGGTTGCACATCAGCGAGTCCAGGCTCTGATCCTGGCCGAGGCTGGTGGCGATGGACAGGCCAGACCGTGGGACGATGGCGGAGCTCTGATGGCCGACGGTGGACTGGTCCTGCATGTGTAGGCCAGCGTCGGACTCGTTCTTCATCGCGATCCTCGCAGTGTCCACGGTGGTACCGCGCGCGATCGACGGGACGATCACTGTCTGGTCCATAGGGGCTGCGACTGTTCGTCACGCGGCGACAGACATCCTAAGATCGCCGATTCGCGATCTTCGAAGGCGCAGTCCACTGCACTGGGATAGGTCTGGGTGTCCCACGTTCTCCGGAACCTTGGACGAAACTCTAGGCACAATAAGGATGCACTGGTACGGAAACCTTGATTTAAATGTATTCCCTCGACCCACCGGGTGTCCAACGTTCTCTCGATTAAACTCTAGGCACAACAAGGATGCACTGAGAAAGCTTAATTCAGAGACGTTCCGTTGACCTCGCACTTGTCCCCACCGATTTCTTTCACTCGATCACTGTTTACTGTTTATTCTAGTTCAGCCGAAGCTGGTAATTTGCCGAGGGCCCAATTTATGGGACGATGCCACGGGTTACACTCGCAATTACGACGGCCTGTTGTTTACACGCGGCGCGATGTAAATTGGCAAGGTGGAAGAGGTGGTTCCTTATTTACGACGCGACGTAAACTGTTTGCACGGCAGCCGCACGGTGGGGTCAATTATTTAGACTCGCACTGGGTAGGACGTTGCGCTTGATGCGCCTCGGTAAATGTTTTCGGATGACTGGACCTCGGTATGAACTCCGGACCCGTTGGAAGCGTCGCGATGACGCGAGTCACGCCGTCGCGACCCAGACGCGATCTTCCGTGGGCGTGGCGTGCGAGGGGGAGACGATACGCGAGGTTTCATTGGAGCTTGGGCGATAAGCGACACCTAATCCAGCTGTGGGGGGCCAATGGGGGGCGTGCACCACCCGCGCCGCCTACGCTTCGCGGCGATAGACTCTTGGACACGCGAGGCGGGGGGAAGAATCGAAAAGAGTCGAAAAGATTGCATAATTTCCACGGTTTTCATTGTTGCACTGGATTATTGTCGATGATTAGCGGATAGGAGCTGTTAGAGATGAGTCGCCGGCGTTGGAGACGAGGATGTGGAAGGTTCTCGTTCGAGACAGGTAGTCGAGGAATTGAGTGAATTAGGATTGAGAGTTTTAATATTTTGTTTAGGAAGGAGGAAGAGTAGGAGAGATGGTTCGAGTTTGTTCCTTCTTAAACATTAATAAATTCTCGATATTTAAATGTTTTATTGAATTAAATTCTTTAAAATTTGTTTAATGAATTATGCTTATACAAGTCATTTATGGGGATTTTAATTTGAAAGAGTCTACCTTTAAGAGTCCTTAGAAAGTGCAGCAAATACATACTGTTCTAGATTTACATTTCTTGAAGCCAGAGGATGTATATTAAATTGGAGAACTCTGATAATTGATATATCATAACTTACCAAGGAAAACACTTGTTTGGAGATATTAATCCTAGTTAAAATTGAAATTCGAAAGGAAAAGTGTTTCTGATACCTTTCTTTTTCAAACAGTAGTAGTAATCGTATAATTCAAGTTCCATCCAAGTACCATACGATAAGATAAACATAGTAAACAAGTGCTGCATGCAATGTAATTTAAAAAAAATCAAGGTGTCTGTAGAGAATTTTGTGGAGCCACATAGAATAGTTTAGTGTACTTAAAAGTATAAAGTCTATGCTTCACCTATCCAGCTATAAAAATGACAAGATCCTGTTCGACAATCAAAAAAAGCATGCGCCGAATTTGAAAATAATTGGACTTGTATTGAATTAAAAAAAAAAAAATTCCCAAAGGTGACTCTACAAATAACAGTTAATTAAATAAGGAAACTAGAACGTTGGATACAACACTAGTAAAAAATTCGATAGTTTTCAGATATAATTACAGATCATGAAAATAGCTGCGGATTAGAAAAAAGGCAAAAGTGTCCAATACCCTAAACGAGAGAAGTACTACTTCCCAACGGTCTGCAGAGGCGATCACTAGCTAAAACGTTGCAGTAAATCGTTGAATTTCAGGATACTTGTCAGCGGACGGGACGAAAAAGCTGCACGAGACGATTGGTCCACCTGTTTGGCCAACGAGATGTTAGGTCCACGCTCCGCCCGAGGGTGTAACCGCCCTCCATCTTCTCGGATCCTCTTCTCTCCGAGTTTCTGCATCGTCGATTCTCCTGATACCAGCGGCAACATTCTGGAAACCTCGTCCGCGATATCGGTTTCCGATACCGACGAATCGACGTTGTCGATCTCTCTTGCATCCGATGTAGGATAATCGTCGGTCGCCATTAATCTCTGTCGCTTCTGTTAGGTTCTTCGATCGTGCAAAATAACATTGTTGCAACGTTCAATATTATCGATACTTCATTGTAAATCTTGCAGGGGGCGGGGGCGGAGACAAAACTGTATAAATATTTAGCTGTTCAATGGTCTTGTAACAATAGAAACGGTAATTGATGATTTTAAGCGTGGAGCAATCATTCGGGCTACATATAGGACCTCTTCGATTGCTCTAATCTGTAGTCAACGTTTTCGTACTTTCGTTTGAACGAAACTCGGAGTCTTTTGTTTTTGATGAAAACAACGAAATCTGCTGGTAGCATAAAATCAGCCAAAAAAATAAAAAATCAACGAACAGAGTAGGTAATATTTGTGATTAAATACTTGGAGATGTATCTTGCCCAGTGGTAAATGAACCGACTGTCAGTCGAGTCGTTGATCGATATCAGTCCCCGACGGAATGTTTATATTAGAGAGCACGTGACAGTTCGTCGAGTAACAGGGCCACGACGCAGTAGAGGACTTATCGCGAACGCAATCTCTACGTGCACTCTTAATTCGTGTTCCACGAAATGCTCGATTCACGCCTCGATGTTCCCTGGCTCGATAACATCGTCGGAAGAGGTTCCGATAACGGCACAGTACTCCTTTATTCCCTTTTAACCGAGACTTCTAATCATCCTTTAATTATATTTTTAATTTATTTTTATTCGATACCTCTTGCATGATTCTCGTTATTATTATTTTAATATCTTTGGTTGAAGATGAGAGTGGATGACGGAAATATATAGAATACATACGGTTGATGGTTATATAGTTAAAAGACGTTACGGTTGACGACAGAATGCTCGCGTGAAGATAACAAAAATAGTTTCCATCAAGTTTGCGACACAAATAAAAGTATCGTCGATTAAAAATGAATTTAAAAGCTAGGAGTTACTCGTAAACAGGAAAATCTCGACATTGAAAATTCGTTGATCTTCCACCGTACAATGTAATCGAAGAAATCGGTCCAAGAGAATCGTGAAATTTCGTTTAAAAAAATTCGAGTCTGGCTACTTTCTGACGGCTGCCAGGTTCGTCGCCGATGTTCCGCGAAACACGGAAATCTGGGAACGGAGTACATATCCGGTGAGCGATCATTTAATGTCGTCCAGGGTCTGTCCGACGATATCGCGCGCCTTGTGCGTTCTAGACCACGAATTCTCAAGGAGTTTGTTTGCGTTACGGCGAACGATCTGACGAAAGAGAAGCGTCACGGCCATCTTGTCTTTGCCTTCGGCTGGATCTCTGCAACGAGCGTGGTAGGCCACGTCGACTCTCGACCGTACCTATTTTCACCCTGAATTGTGCTGCTCCGAATCCAGAATTTAAATTTTGTGTGATACAACTAAAAAAAAAAAAAGAAGAATTATAGTTCGAGGTACTTGCGATTCCACACTTTGAATATATTAATCAAAATTGTGGTTCAGAGGATTGATTTATGAGAAGTGAGCTAAATAAGAAACGAGTATTAGTACTTTTAAAGGATAATAATTTTGAAGGAAAATGGCTCCACACGAGCGTTGTTTACGATATACTTGAATAAAATAGTGAACGATATTCATGCGTAGCCTACACGCCTACATTATTATTTTTAAATCAACGATTCATTTAAACGCAATTTAATTTAAGATCTCCTGTAGGTTCTTCGTTCGGGCCAAAGAATCCAATTTTCAATGAGGCTAGTTCGATGACAGACCCTTGACCCTGGGAAACTCCAAATAAAAATTAAAAATGGGTCGTAACCTTAACGTAGGTCGTCGAGTACTTTCGAGATTGGGGGACGTTAATTTCTTGATACTCTTTCCAGATACTTAGAGAACGTTCCTCGTGCCTTAAGGGTTGAAAGTGAAGTGCTGGTCCTTTCTCCCTGGGACCACCCCGCAGAGATAGTGGCGCTCGCCAGTGTTTACTATTTTACTGCTTCCAAGCTTACCCATGACGTTTTCTGCGACAGCTTTAAGTGGCCCCTCGGAAAGAACTAATCGAGTCGTAGACGTCCACGACGCAGGAGAAAGTACACCGGCAGGATATAACGTCCCGTGTCCCAAGTTGGCCGTTATTTCACAAAAGTAAAAATAACAAAAGTACCCTAGGAGGCATTCTGTATTTCAGCCACGCGTTGTTTAACAATGATCTGAATGAATGCCTATCAGGGATTCTAAAGAATCTGTCGAGTGAGCAAATTTTTAAATTCCTCTTCTTTTCTTTTTCGCTAGATTCGAAATCAAAGTTCCACTTTCATAATTGGCCATTCGACGGAAGGTATCGGCTACAATTCATCTTTATCGAGAAGAAAAATAAACGCGTGGGCGGTGTTTGATGTCCTTCGACGGCTACGTGTGCTCCGTTGTTCCTTTCCCAATAAACAACGCGACTCTCCGGTCGAATCGCGGACTGTTCCGTCGCGTTTTTTTTTTTTTTTTTTAAGATAAAGACCGAGACCACCCGAGGAAAACCCCGTTTCGGTCGCACGTGTTCCCGTAGGAAAACCGCAGACCGGAACCAGACATTGCCGCTGGCTGTCTCACGTGCGCAACGAACTTTCTGTCTGTTTACATCCGGCGGGGGTGGCCATTTCGATCCTGAACGCCCGATTCGCCTTCCAAGCTGCAGACGATTCCAGCTTTAAGGGGGCCTTCTACTCCTCGACACTTCGAAAAAGTCAATATTTGTAAGCAAAGGCTCTTCTCATCTATATTACTTCACTGAACCTAGAAATCATACCACGAATGATCAATTAGACCAGAAAATGTATTTGTACACTACAATAATGTGCAGAATTTTGCATACCTTTTTTAAAAAGAGACTCCACAAATCTTCTTAACAAGTCCTCGTACCACTCACGTCATTCTCTGCACGAGTAACAGCTCCCTGTTTCTACATGACTTCACCGAACCTAGAAATCATACCACAACTGATCAATTAGACCAGAAAATGTATTTATACACCACAATAATGTACAAATTTTTGTCGGAATATTTCATACCTTCCCCAACAGGAAACTCCAAAAATCCATCTTTTCCTTCTGAAATTACACCACCTCGATGGAATTGAATCGTTGCTCGCTTTAGGCCGCGAATTTCCGTTTTCTCGTTTACCCTCGACGATTCACGCGATCTGGATGCTCGACGAGGTCGAAGTTAGAGCCTCCGCTGCTTGTGGAGAACACGTGAGGCCCTGACGGCCACCCAAGCGGCCATCAGACGCGCCGACGATATTCTCTGTTTACACGATACCGTAATTTTATGCCGCTGATCGTGGGCGCGCGTTACGAACCCTACGTTCCTGTCGCATCCCCCTGTCCTGCGCTCGTCGAAATGTATTTTCTTTACCTGTACAGTTCCTGTAGCCGCGTCGACTTTCCTCGCAGCTACGAGTTTTCTAAGACCCTTTCGAATCGACGGGCTCGAAGGAAATTTCCTTAGAACAAAAGAACGCAAGACGAATTATATTTCGGGACGAATACAACCGGGAATATTAACATGTAGGAATTCGCCGATCGGCATTCTTTTGGCGGCACACGAGCGTTATCGGTGTTTTGTTTAACAGAGAGCCGGCCTTTCACAACCGTTGACGAGCAGTCAGGTGCCCGGCGGATTTTGTGCGAGTCGGTCGTTCCGGACAAAGTCGTTTTTAGTAGAGATTCTGTATCTTGAAATCCGCTCGCAATAGAAAACGTGAAAGTACTTGAAAAATAAAACAGCTTTTACTTTTACCTTGTACTTGTTATCTCCTACTTTTCTGCTATATCAGGACGTGCTTTTGCTCTGAAGTCTGAATGAATGAAGAAAATCTAGAAGCAACAAAAATGAAAAATATTTAATTCCGTTAGTTATATACGGATTGGATTTCTGGTCTGTTTTGGTTCGGGCCACTTACGAGGTGGAGACGAGCGGCTGCTTTTGAGGAAACGGATATCTTTTCTCTGGCGACGGGGCCCTGTTTTGGTTGGGCCCTAAACTGTATTCGGGACAAACAGTTTCGTCTCCGCTTTCTTTTGTTGGGCTGGGTCCCGCGCAAGAACGTGACGACCACGCGAACAGAAGGGGTAAAATGGAGCAGCACGTGGTTGCCATACCGGACGCCTTGCGTCTTCATGTTTCCGAATTTCTGGTGTGCACGGATGATATTCTGTAGACGTAATTTCTCGTCAGCCATGCTACGAATTATTTCTTCGTTAATTTACGAAAGGAAAGAATTAAAATTACGAAAGGGTAGAATTGATGAAAGTCTGTTTACTTACAATTAGAGTGATTCCTTATCATCTGGTCGAAATAATAATTTAAAATAGATTGAAAAGCTTCGCTGTTTAATTTTCAGCTGATTAAAGGAAAGGCAGTCGTTGAAATTTACTGAGAAAAACTGTGTGAAAGTTTCAGCTGAATTTGAACTATACATTGATGAATATTTTATATCATAGCTGTATATAATATACATGCAGGAAGCCTAGTCTGTTATCTCAAATTAAATATTCCAAGTAGACAACCATCCATTATTGTTACTCGTTTTGTGTAATTTATGAAAAGTATGAATTGAGGGGTTTTGAATCGCGCCATGAAAAACCATCGCCGTTCGGTCGAAGATATTTGAACGCTACGCGAACGTAACTCCTTCCTCGATTGTTCGCAATGTATAACGTTATTTTATAAGCATGTGGTCTAGCGATAAGCTTCAATATTTTAAGTCCTCGCCGCACCCACCGCCAGGTGGCTACAGACATTAAACGGTTAGCGGTTTTAAAAATAACGCGAAGCCCCTGCGTATTGAAAATCGGTGTAACACCTAGTCTCGTCCGATGCTGCTCGAACGATCGCCGAGAACGCTACTTGGCGAAAAATACTACTTACAGAGAGGGCTACCGGTACTCGGAATTACACGGGACGCACGAGTGTCCGTGTAGTTCTTTTTTTTCGCAGTTGGAAGGAAAGACGAGCGAGAGAGAGAAAAAAAAGGGTCCGAAGAATCTCTGAGAGGTCGCGTCAGAACAACCCCCTACGGTAGTCGAGATCTAAACACTAAAACACTGGATTAAGTGGGGTACACACGTTGCGTAAACAACCAGTCTCCACGGGGGTGCGGGACGGTTAGTGAAAAATTTCTACGCAGCAGGAAAGCGTCTATTACCAGACTCGGTCAAACTGTAATCAAATTAATGATTAACGGTCGTATTTGCCCCGCCGTTCGATAATCGTTGAGGAGTTTAAATGGTAATCGACGCTGGTAGATGACGGACAACGGAAGTAATTGAGGAGAGCGCCATTATTAGACGCCTTTAATTATCACTTATAGTGGATAGAATATTGCATATAATTAACACTAAACCTAACACTAGTCAAATGACCGTTTCCAAACTTTTGTGTACAGTTACTTAAAGACTTACTCGAAGAAGTTTGTCTAAATTAAATAACAGGCTTGATGTTTTAAAATAAATATATCATCATAAATATGTACATGGATAGACACTTGTATATATATATATATATACATATATATATATAATGAAATTTATATAATGAAAAATATATTTGGGAACATCAAACCTACCTACTAATTTAATTCCATATAAAAGTTTGGTGTTAATATTTTTGTATTTAATTAAAGACTAGATATTTGTTCCATCACAGAATAGTTGCAAACGAACCCCAGTAGGTATAATTTTAACTATGAGTCTACTATAATTTTCAGGTATCATAAGACACCGTTTAATGGACCTAAATTGTATACATAGTTTATGACCATGAATGAACTTTTAAATGAGTTTTTAACGGTCTCTTTAAAGATCTTGTCACTGTGTCGCATCCTACACCTCTACTTTTCAACCGTTAAAATTCTGAATAAATATTGAACGTTACCCAGTGAATTTCTAATTCCCTCGAGACCGATCTACAATCGACCCACTAGAACAAGAGCAAGAATACGGTAGACCAAGAGTATCGAAGCGCGAATAATCGTTTCGAAGAGCTTGAAAAATAGATAACTCCACGGCGGGAGGGGAGAATCGAGGTCGCCTGCGCGCTGAGGGATTTTCCACGGCCTGGGAGGCGATTAAAAACGAAGAGAAAACACTGCGAAATTACACGGGAATCGGCATCGATTCCGTGAAATCCGGGCTTTCCGCTCGGTTGTATCGCAGGGAATCAAGGGTAGCTTCCGATAGAGACTTACGCACACGAGAGGGACTTGCGCTCTTTCGAAAATAGCAGCATCGGCGGATAAACATGTCTTATTTCGAGAGCCCGGTCTCCCGTCTCGCTTCCTCCGCGGGCTGTTCCGCCGGACGAGCTTGATCTTACGCAAAAGAAACACTATCCAGACACTGTGCGCCAAGGATGGACCGCAGAAATCCAGGGGCGCCCAGGGAGCTCCGAGGAAAGCCGGGACGAGGTTCGTTTCTGGAATTTACGAGCTTCTGGACAGATCGACACGAGGACGATTTCGCTCGAAGGAGCCCTGGACGTAATTTTCATTCGTGGATAGGACGATTTCGATTTTCTCAAGTGGCGACAACAGACCGCCCCACTGTCTGCGTCCTTGAGGGTTGTCGTCGCCGTGGAACGACATGGGTGGCGGGATCGGTGATACGCTCTCGTGTCTTTCGTCGTGGGTTTCTAACGAGGACAGCATTTTATATATACCTTTGTATAAACCTTGTATAAATATATATGTATATATAATGTAGTACCTGCGCTTACCATACACAATAATAAAGGGTCAAACGACACACGAACCGTAGGGCACGAGATTGGTCGTGTAGGTAAAACGCTCGACTGTGGATCCGAGGTTCGCCGGTTCGATTCTCCGCAGCCTCGTTTCTCCTTTTTAGACTCCTGCAATAAAAATACATCAATTTTCTCATATGACTCAAATGCAAAATCGTATTTTTCGATGTACCAAAGACTTTAATTTACACAAAACATTACCAACGCATAACCTAAAATCGTTTGGAGCGCAAAGGGTCGGCAGTCGGTCGGTAACGATTCGCAGTGGTACCAACTCCTCGACCAAGTGAATAGAAATTGCATGGGAATCGGGGAATCCGCGACATAAATTTATGGCACGATACGCCCTCGTCGATCGGCCTCGTTCGAGCTGAGACCGAAGAGCGTTACAGCTGCAGCCATCTTGCCGGGCCGAGCGTGTTTAACGGCATCGTTAAAAATTAACGACCGTTTGTTAAAAGACTCGGCCTACCGGAATAGAAACCGGGCACCATGAACACGCTGCGGCCTGCGTTACGAGTCGATGGTAACTGCGTGCGATTTTTCCACTCGAGTCCTGAGACACCTGAGGGCTGACTCGTATTAATATTCAGACGTCATAGAACTTTAATCATTATTTCAACGTACACCTCATAATTCGATTTACATATATCTTGTTTTGCAATATGCTAGAACGTATATTCTATTTAATAAAAATGTAAACTTAAAAATTAAATATTTATATGCGAACCACTTAATTTATAGAGAATTTGTAAATTTACAAGCTGTTTGCAATGTTTGCATTACTGCACGGAATTGAGTCGTACCGCAATTAATAGTCGACGATTTTAAAGAATAATAGTCAATTGTCAATTCGTGTCGATCCAACGGGATTACCTCGTCAGTGCCAATTTCTATGTTGATCGATGAACGACAGTCCACTTCAAATGTGCTTACGCTAGCTACAAAAACAAGTGATCATTATGCTTACGTACCGAGATCGATCTTGTATATTTGAATATCGTTCGTACGTGCCCACTGTAGTTTTATTTGATATCGTTAGATTTCCGAAGGTACCGTTACACATCCGTTCGTTACACAATCGATTGGTTTCCTACAATTGGATTTCCACCTATTTCTGAATTCCACCTATTTCCTTTTATTTCGTTTTTCTTTCGATAATCAGCAGTCGATGCGTTCTAGCGCGAAATCGTGGTCTTCGCGAACACAACGCCATCTTCTAAGAATTTTCTTCGACGAACCGGAAGCTATAAATCTTAACTCTTTCTTCCACCACCCGTCCTTTCCGACGGTAGAAATGTTTAAGACAGTTTTCTGGTAGGAAACTAGTTGGACCGCGACAGGGAGAGCTGGCAATACTTTTCCCGCCCTTTCTATGTTTACAAGACAGAGTATCGTTACGAGCTTTCGGACGTGAACCATCTGGTTGGACCGTCCAGCAGGAAGATGATACCAAAAAAGTATCTTTCTTTTCTGCATCGACTCCTGCCAACCCTTAACTAAATTCTGGATATTTAATCTTTCGGAAAAATAATCACGGAAATGTATTGCTTTCATTATATTTTTCCATAACATGGAAAATATTACAGTTCGAAAGCATCCAAGGTACAATTGTCATAGACATTGTACCTACAATACACGCATCATGAAATAAATTATAGTTATAAAGAATTAAAAAAGGATTTCGAATTTATAAATGATAAGTTTGTTGGCTTCAGAAATTCCATGTGATCGATGGTTGGTATCACAAATATTTACAGGGAGCAACAGCAGTCAGTAAAGTAGAGTACAAATGCCCAAGTCGTAGTTTTTGAGCTTACAATTAATCAGTTATTCAGTTATTTATTAAAGTGATCAGTTTATACAGAAACTGAACTATTTCACTAATACTTTCTCTAGTTGATTACATCACATTTTTGTTTGCACATTTTTTTTACAGGTTGCTTTATATCCTGTACCAACTAACATACTTTCTCGCTTTGACCTCACTCACTCCCTTCATATCTCTCTCACATATCACACCTTAAAAACTAGCTAGAATAAGGTACTTTTTTGTTTGTAGTTTCATTTAGTGCCAGTTAAATCTTTTTGTTAGACCCGCCTTATCTTACTTCTTATCTTTGCCTTACTTGACTATTTATGATCGTTGTTTTTGTTGTGCCTTTACCTTCCTCAAAAATCCTTTCGGGTTTTTTATATCTATTGTGGAGAAAATAGCAAAAGAAAAGAGATTACAATTAGTCATACGTGGTGCGCAAGTCGCTCACTTGATTTGCAACTGTAGGTAACACAGTTCGCACAGTGTCGATAAAGTGGGTGGTAAAAGCGTCTAGTAGAAATCTACCTTACCAGTTAGAAAGTTCAAGATTAGAATTTCACTGAAGTCACTAGAGGTCACTGTCTACATCAAAAAAAGAAGTTCATTTAATCAATAAAGACATTGAAATCAATTTCATCCCTAAAAGGCTTTACTGATCTATCGATAGTCATCGAGTACGAAAAATTGAACTTGTTCTATTTTCACCTATGAATATGAAAGGTTTACAGAGATATTATTAACCGTCTCGCTGAATTATAATTTCCAGAGAAATTATTATTTTCGTTTATATTTCGTTTACATCGAAGATCGATCAGTTACGTATAAAAATCACGGCGCAGAATTACGTGTACTTCGCGTAATACACGAAGCAGAATCCTTAAATGCTTTAACCCAGACTAAATAAAAACACAGCTCGAACCCCCTGTCCCAACCTGTTCACCGTCCGATTTCGTATATTTTCTGAATCAATATTGAATCTTCCGCGTGACCTTGGCACAACAGGTAGGTTAGTCAAATGGGAACAGGTCTTACTTACAATTCTCTTTGCATTTTTATCGACGGGACGACTTATCAACCATTTGTTCCCTATATAAAATTCGTGTCAAAACTTTCGCCTTGGTGATCGATGACCCACTACGCGATACGCGACTTGTATCTAATGTAACGTGCGATTTGCATATCAATAGAAACGCAATGAGTCGACGAAAATATTTATTCGGTCGCCGAGTTAGAAATAACCCTTTGGATAACTCTTTCCGTCCAGTAATTCATTCCAGTAAATCATGGATCGAAGACTTTATGTATTAGGTAGACTGGAAAGTAATGTCGTTTCTTTTACATTAAATTCAAACAAATTTTTGATAAATTTCTATTTTTAAGCAATTATGTAATCGTCCTCGTTATCAACCTAGTGTGCAAATTTTCAATGACCGATAAAAACAAGGATTTAAAATTGCAAAAACGACATTACTTTTCAGTCTACCTGATATTATGTATTAGTTAATATTTTTATCTAGATAAAAATTCTGTCAATGGGTAGAATCAAATAAGTAACTCTCTGATGTAAGATTAGGTCACGTTCACATAATGGAATATTTTATAACATTTTATAAAATTTTGCAACATTTTATCGATATAAACGACTATATTTACTACTTAGCTAAAAAAATCGGTTAATGTTATTTCGTGGCGCTAATAAGCGACACATGAAGACTCCCCTTTCCATTCTCTACATAACCTAAACGACATCTATTCAATTAATCAATTAATACTACAGCGACACTTCCCCCATTGAACGTTTCCTTCGTCGCTTTTTTCTTACAAAATTCGTCCCTCTAGAGTGGTCATTATCGATGGTTATAGATAACTTCGCGACGCTCCGACGAGAGTCATAAAATCGTGAAAAGTTCTATCGATAATAGAAGTGTTTCCGTTCACACTTCGAGGACAGATCTCGACGAGATCATCTCGAGAGTTTTGGCTAAAAAGAGGTAAGGTGACTCCCGTAGGTAAGGCCCGAGAAGGTCGTGGTAAAAAAATAACCGAAACGTCCGCGGGACCTGTCACAATTAACGCAGCCCGGCAATAAAATGGAAAACTTACGAGTACACACGTCACGGCCAGTCTAAATATTCGTTTTCTACGGTGCCACTTACGGATCCTTCGATCATTCCGCCGCGCTCGAGGCGAAGCTGGGCGAAGCCACTTAATAAGGGACGAGCTTGCGCCGTTTTCTCGAAAGACCCCTTTTCCGTACTTGTGAAAGGAAATCTTTTCGTGGACGGTGACGTTAATGCATCGAAAACTCTCGACGACGCTCGATTCTTTGATAATAACGATAAGGGGAATTTTTAAGCTATTCTTCAGGATATTTTCAACAACGTTAGTTGATATTTCGTCACTGTAACTAATGTTTTCTTTTGGTGGGTGAGGAATAACCTCAAAATCTCTGTCATCCCTTTTCCTTTTAAATCACTTATTGCGACGGTTCCTATTTTTCTCCTTACTCGTGCTTTATTAAAATTCACAGTATTCCATTTAATCATTTTTAAAAAAAAAAAAGAAAAAATAGTAATCGCAACTGATGCACACTCGCGTCTCGGTCGATAATTTCGTATCTTTGTCGCTTTCCATTCTTGTTTATTACCGAAAAAGGAAGAAATGCTAGTTCGGGGATAGGACGCCACGGGTAACATTTGTTTCGGCTTAGAAGGGGGTCCCCAGGCTGTAGGTGGTTTCCACGATAGGGAACCTCGGGTCCTGGGCCATCTGGAACGACTTAAAACACGGAGAGAATGGGAGAGACAAAGATGAGCCTGCCGAAAGTCTTTCGTGCTAGCGATCCAGCGAATGTCCTTTTTCTTTCGACCTCGTGCCCTTTATTTCCACCTTCCTTTGGATGTGTACGACGTACACTGTACGTGAGCAGAAAGGGACGAGTCGGATCGGAAAAGATGGCCGAGATAACCTCATGCTCTCTTCCATTCTCTAGATGAACTCGTAAATGGGTCTAGAATGTCTAGATTAACCTATGGATTACCGATCGAATATTCAAACATGGCCACCAGTCGCTCGGTAGGTAAAAGTAGAAGTCGTTTCGACAACGATTCAAAAGTCGCCGTTCACCTAAGGCCTAAGTAAGTACATCAATCCACGGCTTATACCGGCTTTAGCTGAATAACGCCACCAGACGATCCGACGGATAATCGTCCTCATTGAGGAATGCCAATCTGGTCTGGAAACTCCCAATCTTGACTTTCCGACGGATTTGCCGAATTTCCTTTGTTACGCAGTAGGCTGGGTGCTGCGAAGCTTTGTTCTTGTCTAATGACCTACGACACTTAATCGTGGTAAAGTCTGGACTACGTTAATTATATCGGTAGCTATTTTCACAAAGGTTCCTTTCAACTGGAAAATTCTCTGTCTAATATTGGCGTCTACTTATGCAAACTTTTTTTTTGTTGCCTTTATCAGTACGAAAGTAACCTTAACCTCTTCGTACATCGGAAATAACATCGGTGAAGCCAAACCATAAAATTTGTACTCCTCTTTTGGAAGGATTCTTTAGTTCATTATCTCTAGTTTCATTATCGACAGTGATTATAATTATAAAAATCTAGACGTCTACATACCAAGGGCGTGAAGAGGTTATGTTAACTTATCAATGTAGGTCTCTGTTTACTCCTGAAATTGGGTATATTAAATTAGTATGGTAATATTTGTACAGATTTAAATATCTACAGAATTATTACCAACTCTTTCGCGTTCTATTTGAACGATGGATTAGTTGTTGCAGCAATCTAAGTTACCGATTTACTCGAAGGTAATCGACGGTCGCTCGCGAAAGTCGAGATCGGGTAAATATACTTTTTTCGGTTTATCCGTCAACGTTTTTTTTAGGATTTCGAAGCATTAGAAGAAAAATTCTCTTCTTCCGCGCAGAAGACGGAAGTAGAGAGAGAGAGGGAGAGAGAGACGGAGCTTGGTGGCGATGGTAGAGAAGGAAGAGGTTTCGATGGCGAACAACATCAAAGGGAAGCGACAACGGATATGCGTAAACCTCGAGAGCTGCGAATGCCGAAAAACCGACAGAGGTTCGAGGTAATCGAGACGTTCTCGGGAAAACTCATCAAAGAGCCGTGAACGGATAAATGTAACCGGCCGTTTAGCGCGAACCCCTCGCTAATTTTAATTGCCGCCTGATTTACGTCTCGATTCGTTCCTTCGCGGTTTTCTATTTTTTTTTTTTCTTTTACCACCGCTCCTTTCTCCACGTACCGCAAAGATCTCCGTCGACCTTTCGACGCGCGTGGGTGGAAGGAGCACGATGAAATCACGAAATGCCTTCGCGACGAGCGGATAACAAATTAGTTATCACGCTCGAGAATTCCGGTCTCGGAGGTTTTCAGGATTTATTAACGAGGCTTCTGTCGCCTCTAGAATTTTAGAAAACACGGTAGTTAATCGGGGGTAAATGTGAAATAAAATTGTTTCGAATTCTTTGATCCGTTGCCAGTTTTTTCAAAATTAAGAAAATTGGTAATAAGAAATAGGTGAAGTATTCCAAAGGGATCGTGTTTGCACTCTATTATTTTTATTGGGAAAGTCTCGTTAATTCCTAATAGCCTCAGGGTAGTTACGTTAATTCATTTCTCAGGTACCTTCATTAATTATATTACCATATGTAACTAATAAATATAAACTGTGTTACAGGAAAGACATAGGCCACCTTTAACGTCCTACAATTTCCAAGAGGATCATATTCGTTACAGGTACATTAATTTATTTCTCAAAATCAAAAGTGCCTTCCCTAACTATAACCATATCTGTACCAATTTATTACTTACCATATATAACTAATAAAAATAAACATTTTCCAGGAACGATTCCCGGTACCTTTAACCCCTCTCCTGGGACAGGTGCGCGTCAGAACTGGGTTCTGGTTTTCCTTCGCGGCCATCCTGTCCATCCGCGTTTCCCGGGGGGAAAAACCGAGGTTATGTGGGACTACCACAATCGACGATCAGGCCCAGGTACTTCATGGTGGGCCTGATGTCGACGAAGGTATCCACGACGCGAATCCGGAGGTCCCGATCGCAGGGCGGCCGCCGCGCCCGGAGGAAGGACAACCCGCAGCACCGCGTCATACGCAAGGTTCCACAGAAGCGGTCCGAGGACCGACCCCTGCGGAACCCCGCGGTGCGTCTTCCTCGTGTGCACAACCTGGTACCGGCCGGTAAATACTACCTCCTTCCGCGGAGATAGTCTCAAACCACCTCCAGGAGATAGGGGGGCACCTGGAAATAATCCAGCGCCACCGCTATCTCCCTCCAGGGCAGGGTGTTGAAGGCGTTGGATATGTCCAACGACACAGCAATCAACACCCGGCCCCGAGCGACAGCCCTTTCCTGGAGGAGGCGCAAACGCTCCAACGCGTCCATCGTTGAGCGACCCCTCCGAGTCCGTCACCCCTGCGGCTGTTTTCACACAAAACAAAGAAAACCCGTCCTCCCCTCCCGTCGATATTCCTTCGTTCCCTTCCCGAAGGGCGGCACTCCACCCTGGCTAGCCACCCTCTCCTTCGTCGACCTGCGCCTTTCTTCGATCGCGGCTCGAAAGTTCGCAGCCCGCGGTTATGGGAGCAAGGGGAGACGGAAAGCGTCGTCACCATTAGCTCGCTGGACAGCCTTCCAATTACGGAAATGGTGGGACCCGGGGCGTGGAGGGGTTGACGAGAGGAAAAGTGTCGTTGATAGGCAGCCTAGGGACACGCGAAGGGTTGAGATATGATTCCCTTCCATTTTTATTTTGGTAGATTAGAAGAGTTTCTATCACGTTGATAATATTAGCACAAGATTTCTTGTACCTCTGTAACAATTCCTCCATTCTATAACAATGCATTTTTTCTTAGTCTACGTTTCATCCGTTTTAGTTTTTAATGTTATTATTAAGAATTACTGTTACTATTAAATATTGCTACTATATCTCTTTGGTTTATACTAGTATCGCATTAGAAGAACGACTGCGCTCGTGGTGGCTGGAGAATGCCGTCTTTGGCAGACAGCGTGGCACCGAAGGCTGTCTATCCTTCTTTTTTTTTTCCTCGGGCGTGGCAATAAGGAAGTGGGCCCGCTGCTTAAGAAAACAGAGAGCCGCCAATATCGAGGCAGGCCCGGCCGACTGCCTGAGAAAACAGTGAACCGTTTTCGGAATCCTGTCGAGGATGCGAGCCGGACTTGGCTTTCCGTCATGAATGAAAACCTGAATGCTCGCGAGGACGACGAGAAATGCGACTGACGCGTCTGCAGCCAGACGTGGGTAAAACGATAGGCTAGCTAACAAATTTCAAAGCTTAACATTAAAATTAATAGATCAAGATGAAAGTTAACGCACTTTGGTTAGAAAATAAAATGTACAATTAATTAAAGATGAATTATAATAATAAAGATAGTGTAGAAGTCTGTATGAAATTGAGAAAATCATGAAGTGAGTTAGTGTCAGGGATGTGACAGGATTTGGAAGTGGAAAGGAGACCCAGGCCCTTTAGGATTCAAAACGAAACAGACGATCGTGTTTCTAGGCTGTCTGCCGCAAGACAGCGTGGCACCAGCGGCCAGGGTAGGCGGTGACCGCTTAATTAACGGCCTGACGAAAGGCAGCGGCAATTAATACTTCCTTCCAGGCCCTGGTGTCCCTTGGTCCAGCTTGCACGTGTGAAATACCAGTAGGCGATGTTTGTCACTGCGTTGTCACACTGAGATTTCTCTCTCTATACTCGCCACTGAGCTAAACAATGCAGTGATTATGTAAACAAACACCGCTGGGTGGGAAACAAAGCATTATTGACCAAACAAAGTATTGGCGGTAGACTTAGCGTCGAAACTGAGCGTTTCGGCTCCTGCAGAGTCAGGTCTAATCCAAACAGTATTAAAAGTTCTCCAAGGTTGCTGATGCATGTACGAATGTGAGTGTTTAATTTGTTATTATTTTATCAATCCTCTGTTACGTCAATTTTATTTCATATTCGATTTCGTTGAGAATTATTGCTAAGAGCTGTGAATATTTTCCAGGTGAGACTTTCATCCCGTGGGAGCGTACCGCTTTTACAACAAGTCTGTCCGCAATTAAACAACGTCCAATCGCATCCTTGCATTCGATCCTTGGGTTCGATCGATCCCTGCTTACGAAGCAGAACTCGTTATCGCTCCTCGAGCGATGCCAATCCGTCTTTACGCCTAACGAGTTGCGGGAACGACAGAAAGTTCGGTGAAGGTGCAAAACGGATACACAATGTGTGTATCTTTCGTGGCCATAATGGAGCTTAATGGAGCTGACTGTCAGCGCGGAGTTTCTCCTTGTCTCGGTAGCAGTTCGCGATTGGACAATGCGTGCTCGGTAGCCATACTGCCTCCGTTATTTGACAAGACGTGTCCTCGCACACGTGGCCACACATACGGCGATCATTGTATTGCGAATGCCGTATCGTGTCAGTGTAGTGGTCGAAGGAAGATGAAGCAGAGTTTGGAGAAAGGGTTGAAATCGAACTAACGACTAAGTTGGCGTCAGTGGAGGTCTGGACATCTAAAAAAATGTTTGGGTCACGCTTGGACTCTCAAGCATTAATTTCTCCATTTCTTCTTTGATCCTGAGTGTACTAATAACTCTGATATGGATGTATGTATATGTTATTTAATATTATTGTAGAATGTATTATATTTTAGAAAACTTGGATAAAATTGAGAATGCATTATTTTCAGTATTTCTGCATTTGGGACATGTTGCTGACCCACCAACCTCGCAGAACTCCGGACCCTGACTTGGCGGCTTCTTTCGCGACAAGCCCGTCGATCGACGATCCTTCGTTCAGTGACGACGACCATCGGAGTCAAGCCATTCTAGGAGGGCTGGTGTTTTGACACGATGGCACCTCGGAGGATAATCCTTTAAACGGCC
This sequence comes from Hylaeus anthracinus, assembly GCF_026225885.1. NCBI lineage: Eukaryota > Metazoa > Arthropoda > Insecta > Hymenoptera > Colletidae > Hylaeus > Hylaeus anthracinus. Next base: position 14,181,586 of record NW_026535289.1, read on the forward strand.
ACGACGGGTGGTCCTCCGCGAGTCACCTTTCCCGCAGGACTTGGCCCGTCGCTTCCGCCTTTAATCCCGTTGGCCAATCCCGCGCACGAGCACTTCCTAGCGTCCTCGAAGCCGGGAAAGTCTGCGGTTAATCCTGCGAAAGTCTGAGAGCCCCCATACCCTGGCTTCTGTGTACTGTTGCCGAATTACCATCAGGAATTGTTCGAAAATGTGGAAATCGGAGATAAAGTCCACTTCCTTTCGGGCAGTTTCTCGTCCGTCGATGATAGTTTGAAGATAGAGCGTAGATCGCGATCGAAGTTTGTACCGAGCGATATATGTAGATTTTTTTGTGTGTTAGAACACAATGCCGTCGTTGTCCTAGGATTACGCGCGCACGAGTTAGGATTCGACGGAGCGCATGGCTAGGCTCGTAGAACCCGATATTCGAACAGAGATCCAACTGTCAGACTCGAGAATCGTAGAAACTTGTGAAGCCTCGGATGAAATTGTCAGGTTCGCGCTGGATACGAAGAGTGAAACCGAGAACTTAGTTTGTAACTTATAATTAGACTGAGAATCTTTATGCAAAATAAAATCTTTACGAATGTACGTATGTACAAAAATTCAAGCTAAGTAGGAATTTATTTTGTTCTGTAAATATTACGATAGGAATTTTACTTTCAACATTTTTTTATGTTTCTCATGCTCAATGCATTTTGTATTCGCAGTCTGCTTATAATAAAATAGGATGAGTCACGTCAAAGTGACAAATTGTATTCGGTTGTCTAGGTATTGGTAGTAAAGAAGAGCAATAAAACATCTATCTACAATTTCAGGATGAATTGATCAACATTCTTTCTTCATACATTTGTTCAAAGTATCTAGTAAAATATTTCAAAAGAAACTGTTATTTCGGTTAAAAGTTTGTCGTGACAGATGAATTTTAAGGAGTGTAAGGGAAAGGACGAGGAGCAATTTATCGGTCACTCGGCCTTTCCAAGGCTCACGTCTCTGCGGTGGAACCTTTGTCTTTAATTCCCGGCATCCGGTTCCGGTCCTTATCTTACGTTACACATGTAACCTTCTGTGCTATTTGGCCCATTGTTGGCCACATGTGCCTCGTCTCAAGAGGTTTGCTTATGTTGGCCCACCTAACATAGCAAAGCTATGCCCAGACTCGAGTGTAAACTTCGCCGACAGACCGATCCTGGAATTCGATTGCATCTAATCGTTCCCTGGCAATGATACGACTCTATTTAAGTAACTCCGATAACTGTCAAACACGTTACCGTTCAGCAACCGAATGGCAAACAGGATCGTACAGGTCTCTCTTATTTATTTCCGCGAACATTTGACTGATTTATTTTTATCCTTACTTTCGATATTTTCGATATTGTACATTGCGCGTGTATTGTATATTTTGCAATTTCCTGCACATTTGGAATAACGAATGCTGCCTTTCTTCTCTCGATGAAGCAATCATCTTGATCCTGTGAATCAACTACGGTGCTTATAAAGTATATATTGAAAGCACAAGAGAAGTATTTAGAATGCTATTAATTGTTTAAAGTAAACGAAAAAGAAAATGGTCGATGGGTTTAGTTATCCCGTAGAGATTAGTCCGGAATTAATTTCATCTCTTGTTTCAGGTACGCTCCGGGAAACGCGACGTTAGTAGAAAATTTATACGAGATTCGAGGAGTTTGAAACTCACGCGAGGATGAACACCGTTCGCTCTGGCGGTCTGGAAAACACCCAGAATCACGAGTCTCGTGGAAATCTTGTTTTCTGTGATGACATCTCGTATACACGCGCATGCTCTCCAGGTAGCTATATCCTAGAACAGACCTACCATAAATTAAACAATTTTAAATCAAATAGAACTTCAATCGTCTTTCTTTTTTTTTTTTAAATTATATTATTTAATTTATTTAGAAGTGTTTATTAATGTAGGATTATCCATGTAGGATTAATACATATTCTTTTAACGTATATTCTTGAAAACAAAATATTTTATAAAATTAAGTTCTTCAAAAATTTCACAAAATTCTATCATTAATTAAAAATAAAATTACATTTTCAAACGAACAAAATAAACGTGAATGTTATTTATTTTAGGATTAAATCATTTCTACGTACGTTTACAAAGATTTAACGTTACGTTTAAAACGAGTTAAAATAAATGAATAGACCAACTGAAGGAATCGATCAAATTGAGAATCTCTTTGTAAGTAATACTAATCTAACTAATCTAATGTAAGTATCGATCCTCTGTCTGAATTAGTCCTCTATCCTCAGGTCTCTTCGTGGATGGAGCAGCTTCGGACCGACCGACTCCACTCCATCGTTTGGACAATGGCCGATTCCGAAGCGTCGGATCTGTCGATCGGTCAGCGACATCTAATAAACGAGTAAATAATTTCGGTCACGTACCATCCTCGCTCACAATGGCAGCTCCTTAAATAGGATTATATTAAGCTGTTTCGCCGCCGGTGAATGGCGAGTCAAATGGAGGATCGTCGAGGATGTTTTGGTAGGCGCGACTACGTGAGCAGTCGACGCGACGCGTACCAGCGCCGCGATGAAGAAGGCGAAGAGAAGGAAGGTGGTTTGACAGGTGAATGGTCAGGGGCATATCCGTGGTCCGTTGTCCACCAGCTTTCCCACGTCCTGCTACCTACAATCTCTGTCCTTTCGTTCCTCTTTTCTCCACTCTTTTCACGCCCCCTTTTACACCCTTCGAAATTTTGCGCAAGCTTCAGAGATTATTCCATCATGGACTCGTGGTAGTATTATATGTATAGACGTAGGTGGATCTTGAGGATGATTTCTTTTTTGTATCACATTGACTCGTCCGGAATGTCCATGCCGATTTTTCGCAGGTGGTACGGGCCTGAATATCAAGCTTGAAAATCACGAGTCAGGCTCGTTGTTAAATTCAGTGCGACCATTCGGGCTTCAGCGGAGTGCAAGGTGTTTGTTTTTCATCAAAGTAATTGTACTACGATGTTTAATATGATAAGAATCAACACTGTGTCTTGAAACTGTTTTTCATCAAAGTAATTGTATTAGGATATCTAATATGGTAAGAATTGTCTTAAGACACCGAAACATCAAAATATCCAAGTGTTCTAATAATTTTGATAAACAGCGTAGATTCGATTCGCGATCACGACTGAAATCAATGCCTCTGGATTGCGATTTAGAATGGACAGTTTGCGAAGCGTTAACGCGAATACGTCGTCGTTCACGGATTCGTCCAGGCGTTTTCAAAGAAATTCAGGTATCATATATCCGTGCGCAGGTGTCGTTAAACTTTCATTTTGTAAGGCGCTCTGTATCTCGTTCGCTCGGACAACGTACATTCCGATCGAACCGCGGCCCATAAAACAGAGGGCTTTCATCGTGTACAACGCCGCGGCGCGAACCGAAAATCTCCGAGCGACTATTTCCGAGGCCAGTTTAAATTTAAAAAGCCCGCCAATCGGAGGTACCAGACGGTCGAGCTGTCGTTGGATCGCCTCTCTTTGTCGTCGAATTATTTTAGCGGCCGATATTTCCATCCGTACTGCCACCTAAGCGAGGCCTCGAGCCAAAGTCAACAGAGAACGGGCTCCACCGACTCGCTTCCTTTCGCTCCCTCTTTCCCGGTCCCCTCGTCTCGCTCTGAACCTCGCGAACTTCCAGAAACGAATCAGAATTCGCGGAGCGTGCAGCCGGCATCCGCGAACAAGTTGCCAGGGGGACGCGTCGTTGGAATTGAGTCTTCCGAATTTCAATTAGGGAACTCGCGGATCGGTATGATTCGCTTTGCTATTTTGAACATCTAAGGAAACATTGCGGGGGAGTTGCACTCCTCGTGGAATACCGAGAAGTTGAGGTTGTTGATAGGTAGGGGGTGGTAGGGTTGGTAGACCTCGATTATAGATAAGTTTCGTTGATTGTTGAGTTTGACGAATTTCACGAAGCTTAGAGATTGAATCATCTGCTGTGACATCAACTTCTTTAGAGATTGCATCTGCTATTGGGTTGTTCAGAAAGTTCGTGCCATTTGATATGTATTTATTGAATTATATAAGTACCATTTTGTTCCACGACCTTTCCACCTTTTAAGGGATACACCCATGTTAAATGTTTTCAACCATTCCGATATAAACAGACGTGTACCACCTACCAAAACTCGGCATGGACTTTCCAGACAGTCCAATAATTATACGGATAAAAGTCAGCATAAATAACCGTGTTTCATTAATATTAATATATACTAATGTTCTGTTCTTCGTTGCCCTCTTTTTAAATAGACTGGTAGCCAAAGGTGTTAAGAACGCGGCGCCATAGGAGCGAACGCGGCAACCCTGTTCTGCAGTGGAGTCCTGGTATCTCTCGAAGACGTCGCGACCGATCCTCGAGCGTCCATAAATCGGTCGTTTGCCGTGTATCCGCGCTGGGAACAGAGAAAGCAAACAAGAGATAAATCAACGATAAAACGGTCTGGCGATCGACGAATCGACCGGAAGAATAATAGTTGCCCGCCAGCTAGATGACGGTACCGTGCTAGGTGCCAAGCCGTCTAGTTAGAGACGAGGAAACAAAAATAAAAGTCGGCCACCGTGCATCCAACTATCGTGAAATCGTTTTAGTAGCGCTTTACAGTCGCGAGATGTATGTTTGTGTCTTTGATCGAACGAATATGCTGGATTCGATTGGTTTGTTTAACGCTGGTAAGACTCTTCTCGAAACTCGAAAGAAATTTGTTTAAATCAAATGGCAGGTTTGATGCTTCGAACAGCATGTTTGTATAAGTATGTTGATGTGTGTATAAATATGTAATATCAAATCTATTATTTAATTCAGTCAAATTTATATACATAGACATGGAGGGTACGAACATTTATGGGACTGACTGTATACAGTGTACTATTTAATAGTGGTTTTTGTTTTGTGTAGCTCCACGATTAGGTAGAATAAGGTGAATCACTTTCTCAGCGGCACCTGATTCGAAAATACCAGAAGGCGTCAAACATATCGCTTTCTTGGTCAACATGGAGGGCCAGTCGCGTCCGTGGCGTTCTTAACGCCGAATCGTGAGTCGCAACGAAACGGCTCAAAGCTACTCGAGTGCCACGCGAGAGAGCAAATATTTGAGGAAAGACGAATTCCAATGGAATCCCGCAGACATCGCGGCACCGCGTTGCAAGAATCATCGATGGCGTCGAGTAGGAGCTGGAATTGCTCGTGTCGAGGAAGAGGAATCGGTGCTGAGCCAAGAATAATGCGATGTCACGACTAAAGGCAACGCGGATGGTAAATGAATTGGTAAATAAATTCCTTCCTCGATAACGGCGCGGTCAATAATTGTTATTTTTTTTTTTTTCCAAAGGTTTACAATAAATTGAACAAATTCACACGAAGATCTGTACGTTTCGCAAGAGTCTGTGTAAAAATAACAAAATCTTGATACTTGAACTTCGTGAAACGTGGCGTGGTCGTGGTTTAATCGAAGAAGTACCTCGACAGGGATCTTAAATGATTCGCGAGCAGCTATCGGTCCCGAAACTTGACGATTCGACGACTCACGGGTCCTCCGTCTATCGGGATCGTCCGATTATTTATACTATAAGCAAAATACCCACGAGCTCCCGGGCACACTCGTAATTCGAACGAGGGATCACCGCTGGCCTGTCAAAAAACGAAATACCATCCGGTCCGCTTCGAGCCTCCACGTCCACTCGAGTGTGGTATATTATGAATGAACCAACGGGTGCAGAGAGAAGAGAGAGAGTGACTCGAGTCTCTCGAGCCTCTCCAGGCTCAATGGAACCGAGAGAAAAATCCGTGTGGTCATTTTTCGAATGCACAATGAGCAGTCGCTCTCTCGCCTCTCGCCTCTCGGGTTCCTGCGCTCTCCGTCCGCCCTGATCGAATCTGCGTGTTGCTGCGTCACAACAGTGACACACACTGCCTCGGGATTCCTGGGAGGGGAGAACCGAGAAACGTGAAGACGCCTGGTGAACGGAAAGGTGAAAGAGAAAGAACTTGGACGCGGCTCACAATGAGCATCGCCGATGACTTAGCGTCGAGGAAGGAGGCCCCCGTTAGGGCTATTTATGCGATCTCATTCCGAGACGAGGTGACACGGCCACGTCGCCGTAAACAATGCCGTTTCACGAGGGAAGAATGTCCACTGATTCGATTAACGGCGATGATTGGTTGGTATCTTGCCTTTGGTCCTCGAGACTCTTTGGAATTCTTTCTTTCGAGAAAGAGGAGAGGCTTCTGGGAACCGTGCCTAGGAACGTTCCAGTGAAGGAACTGGAAGTGAAGCGTCGAGCCAGGTACTGCTGGCGACCTTCGATAACTGATTAACCCCTTGCGCCACGCTGAAACTCGAAAAAAGCCGATATTTATATATGTATAGTACGTAAGATCTGTATACAGAAGTTTGAAAAGAGTCATTCTAGGTAGCTAGTTATCGTAAATTTGTGGAAATGGCGGAAAGGCACGTAGGAGACACTCGATACCCCTTGCCTCGATCACGAAGCTTCTCGATCGATCATGCGAAAGCGTGATCCAGACGGCGTTGGGTGAATCGTTGGATCCATCGGTCAAGTCGTTGACATTTTGACGAGGCGCAAGGAACGTCTGGCGTCACGTAAAAAAGCCGTTCGTCTTCGGGAAGGCATCCACCCACCGTCGACAGGTCTGACGCCTTCCGAGGGCCTGATGTGAGGTCTCCGGGACGCGGACCACACGCGCACATACACACGCGCGACGGTTTGAAGGGTCTTCAGCCGTCAGAAGCCGTTTCGAAACTTAACGGACGTTAATTACGACTCGGTCAATTTCTGTAATTGGGCTCGCTCACTGGCTGCGATTTATTCCTACTCGACTTTCGTGCAGATGTTAACCAATCCGCGACGATTATCGATGGGTACCCTAATAGATCTTCTTATGATTCATACTTAACCGGATTTAATTTGATAGAAAAATGCCTCGTGCGCAAAGGGTTAATTGTAAATTTACCGTAACCTTGCTTCGTTATGTTTGGTTTTTCAGAGTCTCGATACCGGCTATTGAAAAACTCCGGTTTCTGTTTTTTCTTTATATCCACAGGACCGCTGTATCTCCGTGTAACGAACAATTTCACGGCCTGCTTTGGTCGTTAGGGGAGCCCTGTTAGGTGTTAACGACCAGCGGAAACGATTCTTGGTCACGATCCCGCCCACCGATTTTAGCGGAACAGGAAAGTGTCGTCGGATATGTGACCGTCCTTCAGGAAGTAAATGATCGAGAAACCAAGCTCCGTTTGTGTAAACACGACGGTTTGTCGGAGAAGCATGTTCGTTTAATTACAGTAGCCGTGATTTACAAAGGAGTCGATGTCATACCTTCAGATTCGCTCTTAAATTGCAATGCTCATTTTTTATAAAATTTCTTGTAGGAGCCCCAATACATTCCATCATTCATATTAATAATACGAATAGTTGATGTTAATAGTTACTTACTTCGTAAAAATTATTTATTCGTTTTTATAAAGTACTTATACTTTAACAAGGAAAACATTCTCAAGTTTTATACTAGTAATACAATTTATGATTGACCAGCAGGTTTCACACGAAATTTCGCGAAACTACAAGTTTACAACTCCCTAGATTCCCTAGATCTTCCCTCCAACCTCCTCCAGCTTCTTCCCGCATAAAAAATGCGTCAGTTCGATACCTTTCGCGCAAGTCGAAGCCTCAGCTTTCCCCTCGGTTTTCCCTTCAGTGGGCGCATAGAAAAAGCAGCGATACATCGCGCGATACGATGCTTGTTTGCACAGGGTCGTTCAAATGCATGGAAATCCGAGTTCCTACGGTTGTCACTTTGAAAACGGTCCCGACGGTCGCAGCCGATTTCCTCCGTGAAGCTCGCGACGCAGACGCTGGGTGGTTCCGCTATCAAACGGTTGAACGCCTTCGAAGACGAATGTCTCTCATCTCCAGCACGATTTTTTCTTCTTCTTCGCGCCCCGTCACCCCTTTCTACTTCCTTTTCCTAGCTTGGGAGCTTTCAAGCCCCATTACCGTCGCTTTGAAACACGCTACGCGACGTTTTTATTGCTCTATTATTGGCCACGGGCTCGAGGCTCCACCGCAAAAGATTGCATTTCGACAAAAACGCGTCTCGAACTCCCGTTCTCCTGGCATCGTAAAACGAGCGACGTCTTCAATTTCTTACTCGTTTATTTGTAATAAAAGAATTAAAAAGTACGCAAGCGATGTTTGGATCGCGTGACCGATGCCGTTTTCACGAAGGATTTTATAGATCCCGACGGTTCGGGCCTCGTAGATAATTTCATTGATTTATTCGTTTATTTAAAGCGCTTAACTTATTATACAAACCTCGAGGTTGCTAAGCCCGTACTGTAGCTACAAAAATAATTTCGTGTTTACGGAGATTTCATGGAAGCGACGGCACGAAGAATTCCATGAACTGTCGTTATCGATACTCGCAGAGCGACGATAAGCCTATTTCCCTTTTCCCCTGACGCCCCCTGTCGCGCATCGTTGACCAATGGAGCGAGAACGGGAGACGAAAGGGAAGGAAAGAAATGCGACGATCGCGCTACACGACAATTAGGCGGCAGTTTCACGCGTTAGCCCGAACGCATTGTTTCGTCGCGATAAATCTGCGCGTTCTTAACCTACGAGTCAGCCTCGTCTACTTATCCCGAAATTGATCTTTTAATAATTGCTTGTCGCGCGGCTCACGGCCCGTCAAACGTTGACCGTTTCACGCCAGCATGAGTTATCTAATTTTCTCGATCCGCGGTTGGCGTACCCGTCATAATATGTTCTTAATATTCAACAGCGCTTACGACACGTTCGTGTTGTGTCAACAGAGCTCATTGCCAGCATCAACAAGAAACGGTTAGTCTAGGTGCGTCTCCAAGATGAACATGGTATCGCGCGTCTTTGTCACAAAAGCTGCGCGGAATTTGGAGCCTGTATCGTCGACGAAGAGGACCCCCGATCTGCCCTCGCCTCTGTCGCGGTTGTTTCGAATACAACGGTGCGCGAGTAATCGCTAACGTCCAATATTTCGTCTGCCTGCTTGCGGTCTGTTTGCGTTCGCTGCGACGAATAACTTGGCTGCAACAATGCAAACGGAAACGGTTACAAAACTACGCCGACGGTTCGGGAGGCGAGTTTGAGATGGTTTGAGACAACGCTGTGGCAAACTAATAGAACGGAAGAGAGGGTGAGTAAAGATCGATTGAAAAGTAGAGTGCGCCTTCCAGCGGGAACAAAGGTCCTTGTTTCGCCTCCTTGCTTCCTACGTTCTTCGAAGTCGTCGAAGTACGTACTACTCGTTGGACAAGAGGAAGTGCTTTTTGTCCTGCCTGGAGCGTCCTACGCGTATATTTAACTTGGAGTACTCCATTCCCTTTTCGCACGGTAGGTCCGGGATACGTCACGCGCAATAAAAAAAAAAAAAAAAAATATGGCGGACTAGGAAACCATTTCTGTGGTACCAGAAGCAATGGAAAAGAATAACTGATATATTTTCTACACGTTGCATAGAAACTATTGAACTATAGAAACTAGTGGATGAAACTATAGAGACCGTGAATCTAGGTAAAACAAAGATAGTGGAATAGGTGAAACAAAGAGCGCAAACGGTTTGCAACACTAATTCCAAATCGGTCGCGCCTTGTGCGATCGGCCTAAGACTTTTCCTCTAATGGGAGTATCCATGTATACAGTCTAGGGAATTCCCTCTAAAAAGGTTGACAGCGATTCGGTTAGCCACCTTCATTCCGCAGTCGCGATAACGACTTCGAAATAGCACGGTTTTGGTTGTTGTACACACCGGGGCCAAGCGTGGCTGGGCTCGGTCACGCACTGAGAATATTTTGTCAATCGTCAGTGGTGCTCGTTAGCGGCATCCGTCAGAGACGCGGAGGCGTCTCGGCGCCATGACTTCTCGAAATAATCACGTAGACACGCATAGAACTCGCTTTTTCTTATTCCTCGGTGGCATAGGTCCCGTCACGGCGGTTCGACTGGATGTTAGTTCGCCATACCAGACATTCTTCTCCTTCGAAATTGAACCGATTAGTTCGGGAGTGACTGACTCCTCAATGACTTCGAGTTCATTCTGGGTGTAGGTCTAGGTTTCCTTAAAATAAAATTCAATCACAAAAGTGGATAATTTAACCTAGAAATGGTC
>NW_026535289.1:14191792-14197788 GCF_026225885.1 Hylaeus anthracinus
AAATAAAATTCAATCACAAAAGTGGATAATTTAACCTAGAAATGGTCTAGTTAGACAATCCCATTTTGTCAAGAACTCTGACTCGTCGATGGTTTTGAGTCAGGTTTGAGGTTAGGTTTGAGGTTAGGTCTAGGTTTGCTTAAAATAATATGAAATCACAGAAGTGGATAATTTAACATAGAAATGGTCGAGTCAGACAATCCCATTTTGTCAAGAACTCTGACTCGTTGATGGTTTTGAGTCAGGTTTGAGGTTAGGTTTGAGGTTAGGTCTAGGTTTGCTTAAAATAATATGAAATCACAAAAGTGGATAATTTAACATAGAAATGGTCGAGTCAGACAATCCCATTTTGTCAAGAACTCTGACTCGTCGATGGTTTTGAGTCAAGTTTGAGGTTAGGTTTGAGGTTAGGTCTAGGTTTCCTTAAAATAAAATTCAATCACAAAAGTGAATAATTTAACATAGAAATGGTCGAGTCAGACAATCCCATTTTGTCAAGAACTCTGACTCGTCGATGGTTTTGAGTCAGGTTTGAGGTTATGTCTGTGCTTAGGTCTAGGTTTGCTTAAAATAGAATTAAATCACAAAAGTGAATAATTTAACCTAGAAATACTCGAGTCCCACTTAGCTTTGAGGTTAAGTCTCGATTCGTTTAAAATGAAATAAAATGCCAAACCATACTGGATAGGTAAATTTGTTCAAATTTGTCGACTCGGATAATTCTATTTTGCTATAACCGAAACGATAAATGTAACCAGGGAGTTTGATAACCCTAGTTGGCGAGCCTGTTAAATTATTCGCGGACAACGTGTCAATCACGCTGGGAAACGTTTAGGAATAACAGAAAAGCCGGGAAAAGTCAACGGGCAAATATGTGGGTAAATAAGTAAAGATCCAGAACGCAGCGACGGTGATGGTTATTCGTGCAGGTGGTTTTGCACGAGAACACGAACCGGTGCTTGGGCTGCTGTTTTCAGAATAAACTAGCGAGCTTATACTCATAACAAGAAAAATATTAAATCACCGTCATCGCCCTGTGCCCGCCCTATCGAGGCCCTTATCTCTCTACCGCTTTCGATAATAACCGTGCCGAGTCAAGAAGCTTATTTCCCCCCACCTCTGGGCTTCGATTATTTTTATTTTCGGTCGAAACGTTCGCACGTGACGATTTAACTGGTCCAAGAATCCAGGTGAGGTGTCAGGACCAAAATTCTGTCCCGAGACGCTTAGTAAATCTAGAACACGACATTTGTACTAGTAGGTACTTATTTTTGCAACATTTTTAGAACTTATAAATCCTATCCAGATTTATTTTCGTCGACGCCTCAGCTCTAGAATAAATTTATTTCATTTCTCAGGGAAAACGTTTGAGCACGTATACATTGATGACGTAGGTGCGATTACAATTGTACGTGACGTAGCTTAAGAAAGGAAAGTGCGTGCTACCATAAGTATATATAGAGCAATACCTCTTATATTGGGTGAAACAGCCATACCTAACCCTCTATTCCACCCAATAAGAGATAAATAAAACATCCACGATTCGAATAAAATTCCTCTGTATATACTCATGGTAGCACGTTGCTTTCTCCTTTCTAAAGCCACGTTACATATAGGTGTAATCTCCTTAGACGAAACGTTCGCCAGCGCGTACGTCTTCTTTCATACGTCTCACGTCTTCTTCAACCAGGAGACGCGAATTCCCTTAAAGGCACATCAACGACGCACCGATTGAGCCATTATGCACCTCGGTTAATGCTATTTCGAAGACAGGACGACCTGCGGGCCAATCCATGCTCTGTTCTCGTTCTACCGTGACACCACAGGAGGCACCGTCCACAATGGGGTTCGCGTAAGGGCACACACCAGACCCACGGCTAAGGAACGCTCGATTTACCGTGAAATCGGTGAATGTAGCCGTGTGTACCCTCGCCTCCCCTCTGTCAACGCGATGATCTTTTTCAGGGGCCCCTGGCCGAGCAACAAGGAAACCGTTCTGATCCGTTTTCGACTAATCGTTGCGTAGTATGTCTTTTATGGAGGGAACCAGGAGAGAGGAATTGGTTCACGTCTTTCGAACCCTTCGTACGTACGCAGTAATCCATTTGCACGAAATTAGGTAGCTATGAGTATACTTTTTTACTTTTGTAACCTCTGTTCTCTGTACATCTCTTTTTTACTAGGTTCGACGCAGCAAATTGAGATTTGAATTTAGATTCAATTTCTCTGGAACTGGAAGTGTCTCGTCGATGAGGTGAAGGTCTCCTTTTTCTCCAATCTCAAATTAGAGATCTCACTCGAGAAGTCGATCCAAGCTTCGTGGCAAAAGAATGCTAAGAAAGCACGTCGAGCTCAAAGTCGAGTGCAATAGGTTAACTCTCAATCTCTGTTAGGTTTCACGCAGCAAATCTACAATACCTAGTGTTCCTTTAGGTTTAAGTTTTTTGGAGCTCCAACTGTCGATAAAACGATCGTAGGTGAAGTAAAGGCGATCTTATTCTCGAATCTAGATAGCTTAGGATTCATGGCAATAGAATGCTAAAAAACATCTCGAGTTGTTAGTAAATACCAGGAAAAAAAGGCCTCGAGTGCAAAGGATCAATACCGATTAAAATTAAAATTAGAAATGCCGGCCTCTCTCATTGTTCTACATTCTACATTGATCGTTCTACATTGATCTTCAGCTTCTTGCATTACAATGCTTCAACATCTTGCGTTCCATTCTCGTACATCTCTCAAGATTTTCCATAGTTTCGTTCTTTCGTTTTCTTCTTTCTACGGGAGTCGCGGCGATTCCGCAGCGAGAAAACAATATAATCCGACGTGAAAAATGTAAGTCGATCGAGCAAGGGGGCCCCGCCTTCTCTCACCGGCCGCGTAACTAGCGGCCGCGAATTCGAAACAACGATCTCATTGTCCGTCTCTCGTTGTATACCTTTTCCGAGGCCTGGTACCCTGCGCGGAACCCCGAAGGTGCATCCGCGTAGAATGCGCGCGGAACAATGCGATCGGTAGGCGACAGGAGGATATCACGCGCACGACTGGCCACCGGCAATGACTTAATGCTATTTGGAGCCCACGGCCTCTCCTCTTGCACGCCATTATGCACGCGTGGCGGGTGCGCTCGTCCGTGAATGCCGTAACACGAAGCCCAAAGAGAGAACGCCGACACAAACGGAAATGTTTACGGTTTCACGGGTCGGTTTCGGTACGAGCCTTGGCCCACCGGCTCGGAATCGATTTCCCTGGGAGAAAGTCGACCGAATCGAAGAATCGCCCGTGCACTTTTTTCAAGCATTTATCACTGGCGAGTTGGAGGAAGAGTCGAAGAAGAAGAAGAACCGGACTAAGTGTAGATACCACGAGCAATCTTCGAGAAAAGGTCCAAGGATCCAAAGAAGGCTTGCGGTTTTAGAATTGCGTCTCTTATCATTCCGTCCTGTTTTAACACTGGGAGAAAGTCGACCGAATCGAAGAATCGCCCGTGCACTTTTTTCAAGCATTTATCACTGGCGAGTTGGAGGAAGAGTCGAAGAAGAAGAACCGGAATCCAAAGAAGAGAGAAGACTTGCGGTTTTCTAATTGCGTCTCTTATCATTCCGTCCTGTTTTAACACTTTATGTACCGGGAGCCTATTTGTAGGCTTTTTAATTCCAGTTAGCTCTTCGAATCTATTTACTGTGTCGATGGTTGTCTAGTTACAATGTTCAGTTTTTGGAAACAGACTTGGCTTTCGATGTACCTAGTAATAGTATGAAGGAATTATTGTCGGTCTAGATCGGCATATGCTACCCGTAGAAAATTCTTTTTTCAATTAAAGACTGCTTCTAAACAGCCCGGTAGAGAAAGTGTTGACATTCAGTTACGTTACATTCCAAGAGAAATATCCGCGTACAGTGTAATAATTCGACCTCGGATCTTTATGCATTTATAGAAAATTTGAATGCGCAAGAAACTACATGTTACACTTCATGTTACAATATTTGCAGAATAAAATAAATTCCTGTTTAAGTTAAATTTTTGTAGGCACGTTCGCGAAGATTTGATTTTGCCATAAAGTTCCGCAGTCTAGTAATAATTGAAAGTTGTTTGGTTTTTGTGGTGAAACAGTGTTAAAAAGACACAATAACCTCCTTTCATCTTCTGAAACAATAACGCGTCGATCTACATTTAAATCTACATTCAAAGACGTACAATTACCGTGAATTTCTCTTGAAGTAAAAATGGCGGAATCGACTAACGTCTCGCCTTATCCCGATAAGGCGGAAATAGTCCGAAACCTTCCGTGGCCGTCGCTCCATCGGCGTAACGACGCAATTCCGGGAAGAGGAGTCCATTCGACGGTTTAATGGCATTTGGTGTCAGAATTTCGTGGGACGCACGTACGTGTAAACAGGCACGGGTGTCGGGCAACATACCGTACGGGGGTTGAAACACCCTAAAATTAGCCCCGGAGCGGGACGCGACGCGTACACGCGGGCACAGCGATTGGACGTCGACCCACACGCGTGGAGAGCGTGAAAAAATGCTTACATTATCATCCGTAATTTCGTAAACAAACCGCGGGTAGCGCGAGGCTAGGCCACGGGGACCCGATGCCATCTCGTTGCGGGTGGGCCGGGGAACGGTCTTCCGCGGTGGGTTTTCACTCTGGGAAGTGGGTCTCCCGTGGAACCAACCAAAAAACTGTCTCGCGTTACGGATTTAGACGAAGAAATACTTCTGTAGGACGCATTGGACGTATATTCGAAAGAGGAGCGAAACTTGGATTCTGGAAATGTTGATAAGCAGGTCGCTTCGCAGGGAGAAGGAAAAGTTAAAGGGTCTGAGGAAGGTTGAGGACTCTATTCTTCCGAAGCTGCATAGCTGAAGTTTCATTGACTCCTGAAAATAAACCTGAAAGACTCGAATCGCGTCAGCGCGGAAATGGATAAATCGACGAATGACAGTCTTCGGATGGGTCGATAAAAGCAGCGAACGAGTATTAACTGCTGAAAGTTTTCACGTTTGAAAATCCCTCTGGTATTACACCGTTTACACGGGATCGGACGTTGTAAACAATTCGGAAAACAGATACATGCAAAGTATCGGTGGGTTTGCGTATGGTGATTTCAGGGAAGTCCTCCAACGGCACGAAGATCTACCCGTATCTACCGGCTGGTTAATTAATTGCCTATTTTAAATTCGAATTACATAGTATGTCATTATACCGTGCGACGCGTTAGGAGCGCCTCGGGCGACAACGTTACGCGTTAACGGGGACGAAGGAGACAGAAGCGTTGAACAGGACGCGAGACATCGATATCGACGTGGCTGGCCGGTGTGCGTTGGTGGCTGTGCCAATTAAATTCGAAATTACCGGGGAAAACGAGCAAATTGTTGCCGTTTCGCGGCGCCCGAATGTGCCCACCAAACCGTTCCTGATGAACGTTCATCGCAACCGATTTAGCATTTAACGTCATAATGACGTTTGCATTTTCGACTACGCCGTTTGTTTACTTTATTTCGAATCAAACCGCGATTAAGCGTGACCTCATCCACCCGAATATCCATATAATGATCGCCGCGTTACCGAATCCGGTTAAAAACTCGCGAATTGTACCGTGACGGTCGGTTCTGCTCGATATCGGAGACAGCGAATAGGGGATCGCTTAGTATTATTTAATCCGAAGACCGGCGTTCGTCGAAAACAGTGATTTAGTAGAAAGTTTGACGTGTTACATACTGATAACTGACTTAGGAGGATGGAAAACTTTGGTGGGGAAACTTTCTTTTTTTATGTGGAGAAAGATCGTAGCACCCTGCCCCGAAATCTACTGTCTGAGAAGGTTTGGGCTAGTTTTTGGTTGGATGACAATTCTGAATACCGTTGATGTACGTACTGTCTACACGGAAATACTGTCTGAGTAGGCTTAGGGTAGTTTTTGATGGTGCGACAATATTAACTACCGTTAATGTATCTACTGTCTGAGTAGGTTTGGAGTACTCTTTGGTCA
>NW_026535289.1:14197798-14200800 GCF_026225885.1 Hylaeus anthracinus
CGTTAATGTATCTACTGTCTGAGTAGGTTTGGAGTACTCTTTGGTCATGGTCTCCAATACTGAATACCATTAATGTACATATATTGTCTACACGGAAATACTGTCTGAGTAGGTTTAGGATAGTTTTTGATGGTGCGACAATATTAACTACCGTTAATGTACCTACTGTCTGAATAGGTTTGGAGTACATTTTGCTCATGGTCTCCAATACTGAATACCGTTAATGTACCTACTGTCTGAGTACGTTTGGAATACTTTTTGCTCATGGTCTCCAATACTGAATACCATTAATCTACATATACTCTCTACACAGAAATACTGTCTGTCTAATTTGGGGCTACTTTCTGTCCCAAACTGTTACAATAGATCTCTCGTCTCGCGAACTTTCAGCACCGTTATTTATTCGTCTATGAAATATTTCTCATGGAAGATTCTCGAAAAAAGATCGACTATACAGATATCCTATGTTGCTTGAAAGCGAGCTGGAAGACGGAAAGTATCCCTCAAGAACAAAAACCGTTCTAATCTCTGATCTCGCGAACTTCAAACACCGTTATTATTTATTTATCGACGCGAGTCGAATAGCTAGCTCGCAATTATCGTGCGAGAAATTCGCCGAAATTTATTCGACGCGATCGAACTTTACGATGCTGCAAAAATACGAAAGGAAAATGTTGCCTTACCCATTAGTTTCGTTTATGGCGCGTGGGTCACGAGTCGCTGGAAATTGCGACGGTAATAACTCCTTCCGGGATTCCAAATCGAGTTTCGTCGGGGTGTAGGGGGTTCGACAAATATTTCTCTCGGTGAAGGGGGGCGCGGGGGCGGGCAGAGATACGCATAACGAGACCAGGCACCTCTAAACCGCTTTTCGAGCGATTTTCGCGATGGTGGTCGCGCGGCGGCAGGGCGATGCTCCACATCCAGCGACTATCGATCTGTACCTGCGGATACCATTGGATACCGGACCTTCGCTCTACACCGACGCGAGCCAATTTCCATTGGTCCGTGGGGCCAACCTCCTCCTCCTCCTCCCCCCCCCCCCCCCCCGCCTTTCCGGTAACTCGCTACGCTTTCTGTTTTCTTTTCTTCATTTTATTTCCCCTCGTTCCCCCGACACCCCCTTCGGCTGCCCGCGCTTTTCCTTTGTCCTCTTTTTTCCCCCAACCTCCCGCCCGTCTGAGAGACCCGGCGAGGAATCGAACGAGAAAGAGATAAAAAAAAAAAAAAAAAAAAGAACGAAAGTACAGGCGAACGGCGTCCAGGAATATCGTAACTTCGCTTCCCGCGTGCTCTTTTTTGTAATTGCCAATTTTAATTGGCCCCGGTTCGAGCCCCGTTTTTCAACCACCGCCCCACCGATTTTTTCGCAGCCGTACGCGCTCCCTGTTCTTCCCGGCCGGTTCCCGTTCTTGTTTGCTTCCGCTTCACCCTCGAGGAGAGCCTCGGTTCTGTTGGATGTAAATTAAATTCTATTTATCCACCCGCCCCGGCACGCTCGCCGCTCTTTCTCCTTCGCTACCTTTTTTTTCGCCCGTTTTCCGCGCGTACTTTTTTCGACCCCTTCTCTCGCGCACACCTGGAGGTACTACCCCTTTCGTCCACCAGAATCGGCAAATATCGCCCGTTTCCGTGGAACTTTGTTTTAATGGACGGACGGGGCTTCGTTTCGACTTTGTTTGCCGTTCGTTCCACGCGCTATTATCTGTTTGCTCGATCGCTTTCGCACCGCGGGAAACCAGCGGAATCTTTGCTAGCTAATAAGAGAGCCATCTTCTTGGAGTCGGGGGGTTGTTGGAACTCGTGGATCGGATCGTTTGTAATTTTTGATGGGTAATCCGTGTTTCTTTAGGGGTATTTTTTTTATTTTTTATTTTTTATTTTTTTTTTTTTTTTGTATTCCTTGTTTCCTTAACGGAATCCTTTTGGGAAGGTTTGGTAGAATTTTTCTCGTATTTTATTGAGATTAGTTCGAATTGAACACGAGGAAACGAAAGCTTGGTCATCGAGAGTATTAATTTTGCTTTGGTGTCATTTGAAATTAATGTTCTCCTTAAAGTTCGATTCGCGTTAAATTAAAAATAGCGTCCTAGCAGTACTTCTTTTTTTAAAAGCACCCTGTTTCTCTTCTTCGCCACGAAGAATCATTTCTCTCGTTCTCTGCATTATTTACACAATTCCGTGTATATTAACTCTCCATTGTACATCATTCGAAGTTAATTTCGCCCATAAAGTTCGATATGCATTAAATTAAGAATGAACCTGTCCTAACATCACCGAATTTTTATAAAATACGATAAGAAACTTCTCTTTCGTTCGTTTCTCTCGAATCCTTCGTCCCGCGTTGTCTACAAAATACTAGAATAATAGGTTTTGGAGGCAAAGCGTAGCCCGAGAGAGAAACACGGAGAACGTGCGCGAAGGACAAGTAACAACCGCAAACGGCAGAAGCCTGGGCTACGTGTATCGAGGTTAGGTCACGGCACTCCAGCAGCGATTCCAGTTTCGCGTTTTGCCGCGGGTCTCTGGGAAACGCGCACCTGTCGTCTTTCCCCTGGACGAGCAGACGATGGCGAAACTCCCCTTTTGCTCCCGCCCTCTGCCCTCTTCCTGGTACGTTCGTTCCTCTCTTTTCACCCTTCGCGCTCCTTCTCCACGTCAGCCATGCCCTGCTTCCTTCCGCCGGACTTTCACGGTAAAAATACTACGGGAAATTTACTAGCGCGAAAACTCTATCCACCGTACCAACGGGCCTGGGTTTTCCTCCCTGGTGGACCTAGACTTTCCACGATTCTATGGGAGAAATTCGAATTTTAGTTTCGTGGCCGTCGAGAGAGTCCATCTCGTCGTAATGTATTCTCAGAGATCTCAAATTCAATAACAACGAAACTGATCACCTTGTGATATCAATCGTATAGTTAGTTCAGACACCGCACGAAGTACTCTACGACATCGAACTAATATACCTAGTGTAAGAATCGTATCGTAGCCACTTTGGTTCT